>NW_006779909.1:1832703-1857703 GCF_000442215.2 Lipotes vexillifer | reverse complement strand
GGAATGGCCCTTCAGAGCTGTCCCCAGTCAGGGGAAGGGGACGGGGCTTTTATATCAGCATCACGGGATGCAGGCTGCCCCCAAAGGGGGAGTGGGGCTCTCTCCCCACCTGATGGCAATTCCCAGAGAGAGACATTAGCCAACAACCTTCCCAGTAGCTAAGGGACTAAGCCCTTCCGTCCTGAAGAGGGGATCTGGGTGATGCAGCACACCATCCAAAGCACAAGGTAACCCCATATAACATGAAATATCTGATTATCCACCTTAAGCTGAAAGAGGTTCCATGAGACGTTTTGCCAAAGCTCTTCAAATCCTATTTTGACTGTGGGCACCAACAGCTGCCAAGCATTTTACTCTTTATGGGTTCAAAGATAGATATTCACCCCTATTTTCACAAAGTGCAAGAAGAAAGTGAAGAACCGGGTTTTATGTCTCAGGTCAGCTACATCTGTGCCTTAAAGTGACACAAACATTCTAAGACTCTGCTTCTTCACCAATAAAACAAGGATAACCCCACTGACTATATCTTCCTTATCAGATTACTAAAAGAGGCAATGAATGTGAAAGCGCCTGATAAGCAATAAAATGCTATATAGACAGAGCTTCTAATATTTGGCACAGAGCAAGTGCTCAAAAATATATACGTTGAATGGATAAAGGAGTATGATTCTAATTCTCCCACATCCCACCAAGAGCCTGGCTTCCTCCCAGCACATGGCACGTCTGGTCCCTCGGTCTAGCAGCTTGTGTAAGGAACAGGGAGGACTTGGTGTGAAGCGGAAGGACACCCTCCACCCTGTGACAAACAGCACAGCATGGAGACAAGCATCCTGTCTACCCTGAGGGCACAGCTTTCATCTGGCAAACCAGGAGCAGTCTCCAGAAGCAACTCATATCAGTGCTGAGTCCTAAAAATTAGCTCTTTATCAATTATGCCTAAACAAAAATTATTTTTATGATAGACATGCTCCAGTGTTCAAGTGGAAAATATTAAACAAGCTCACCCAGCAAGCCAACTTGTTTTGAGGGATCTTGAAAACATTATCGTGTGATGTGGGTCTGCAATTCCTTGGCCACAATTCCAAAATCTAAAGAGCTCTGAAAACCAAGTTTTTCCTGAACTCATCATATGGTGGCAAAAACTGACCTGAACTAATAGGTTGTGGACTTTATTTACTCCTCTTAGTGGATTTCACTGCAGAAATAGGAGTGTATTTGACTACGAGGGGCCACCCAGCCCCTGCTGGTGGTGTTATGGAACACACAGTATACATTCTGTAGGCTTCAGATATGGGACTACAGTGGACCTGTAATAATTGCCAAAACTTATTAAGAAGTTGCAACGTATCAGAACCTGTTATAAATGCTTTGCATCTATTATCTCAGTTAATCCTCACAGAACCTTACAAGGTACATCCAAACATCTGTCCTATTTTACAAATGAGAAAACTGAGGCACAGGGAGAGTGCAGAAGCTGTCAAGTCACACAGCAAGTAAGTGGTGGGTCTGGGGACTGAAACCTGCCTGAAGCAGTCTGAATCCAGAGCCTGCCTGTTCCCTTTGCAACAAACTCATCTTGGCAAATCCTACAGGAGTCAGCAACAGGCAAAATTAGTTGCCCCTTAGGAGATACATTGAAAATCTGTGGTGACTGAGGTGTTCAGTAATTGCTACTTGAATTAGGGTGTGTGTGTGTGTGTGTGTGTGTGTGTGTGTGTGTGTGTGTGTGTGTACACATATATATGGGGAATTTTAAGAAATTGGCTTAAGCAATTGTGGGGACTCGCAAGCCCCAAATTGTGAAATCTGTAGGACAGGACAGCAGGCTGGAGACATAGGGGATGGCTGATGTTGCAGCTTGAGTCTGAAGACTGTCTGGAGGCAGTGTCCCCTCTTTCCCATGGGACCTCAGTCTTTTTTCTCTTAAGGCCTTCAACTGATTAGATAAGGCCCACCCACACCAAGGAGGAGGATTTGCTTTACTCAAAGCCTACTGATTTAAATGTTAATCACATTTCTAAAATACCTTCAAAGAGACATCAAGACTGATACTTCACCAAATACTGGGCTATCATGGCCTAAGCAAGTTGACACATAAAATTAATAGTCAAGCTACTCTTAAAATGATCCAGTCTAAACTGGGTCTGTTAATGCTTAACATTATAGTTTTATGTGATTGCAAACTGAGTATTTAAGCAAACAACCCAATGTTGCCCCTGGAGAAAGAGATGCTCCTGGTCATAGGCTCCCTATGACCCACCTCTGAGCAGAAAAGGGTAGAGAGTTGATAAGATACAAGTTGGGTCTCTCATTGCTGACCAGAAGGCTTCCTCCTGCATCTATGGCACTGCATGTGTTAGTAGAGTTTGGCTCACAAGTGACAGAAATCCAACTTGAACCAGATTAAGCAAATAGGGGGTATATTATCAGGGTGCTGGAACCAATGAAGATGGCCAGACTTTCCCCTTTCAATCCTTAAAGTCAAACAACTAGCAGACATTTCACCAATATCAACCAAACAAGGGGAGGGCAGCTAATGAATGAAGCACAAGTTTCTGACCTAGGATAGCTCCCAAATATGACCTTTGGCCCCCAACCCCTCCAGCCATACCATCACCCACCCCTGGCCCACCAGATGCAGTAACAGGGAATCAAAAAAATCGTAAACTGCAACTCCTTTATTCTCAATCAGGAGAGAAGTGAGTTGAGGGTACACCTTCATATTTTCCCTCTTCTTATCGGGAGGGAATAGAAATGTCTCCCAATAGAAATGGGAGAGAACAGAAAATAGGTGGATGAATGAAATAGGAAGAGACACCCAGAGCCCATTTTCTCTGCCAGAAATGAAGGCTTTAGGACCACTCAGTGGATCTAGGACCTGTGCGGGTGGAATAATCTGGAGCTCAGGGACCCCAGCACATGAGAATGTGATCTACCCCAACTAGCTGGGGTGAATTCTCATAAAGTACACTTGACAAAATTAGAATACAAAACAAAGCATGGGTTTTCTGGTGGAGATTTCCCACATCTTCAGCCCCATCTGCCCTCTTTTTTTTTTGTCCACTCCCAAGGCTTTAAAAAAAAAAAAAAGGTGGAAAGAAAACAAAACACCAACACAGAATGGGAAATGATAAGGTTTCAGACACAGTAGAAGGAAAGGGTCCAGGGGAATTCATCTACATGACACGAGAGCAGATACCGGTTGGAAAAGCTTCTCAGATTAATCGTAAGTAAAATGAAAAGAGATGACAAGAAAGCTTCGACGCACGTTACAGCAAAGGAGGAGGGAGAAATGCGAGGGACGAAAAGGAGGAAGGAAGAGGGAAGAAAGAAGGAAGGGAGGGATGGTCCAGTGAGGGAGGGGGTTCTGCGGTGCATCCTAACCCGATGCTCACGTGGCAGGACCTCAGCCGAGTTTGCTCACTGCTCGGCCTCCCTTAGTTCCTGCCCAGCTCTGAGCAGGATTCCCCAGCCTTCCCACCTGTGAAGTCACCCTTCCCACCTGTGAAGTCCTTCTGATCAATTCCTTTTCTGCTTAAATTAACAAAAGTTGGTCTTTGTTGTTTGAAACCAAGAATGTAAATTGATACAGATGGTGAGCAGTTAATCCATTTAAATAGAAAGCTAAGATTAAGTAACTGAGGGAATTCGAGATACAAAGCAGGTGTAAATGTTACAAACTTTGCCAATATATAATAAAATAATATAACTAACAAAAACGGGAGGTGGGTGAGGAAAGTGGAAAGAAGTGGGAGTGCTAATTTCCTCACCTTTCCTAGCAGGGAATTAATAGGTACTAATTAAAATGGAAACATGTCATCTTAAAAACATAATGACTCATAAAGTTTCTCATAATCATTTTATAAATCTCAGGGTGATACTTTAGGGAATGCGGGTGAAGAAGCTTAAGTTCAGAACTGATAACTGACTTAACCAAAATCTAACAGCTGATTCATTCAAAAATTCAACAAATGTGTCTCCTAGGTGCTAAGCATTACGCTAAGAGTTGGGCTCACTATGGAGGACGACCCAACACGGTTCCTGCCTTCACAGGGCTGATGGTCTAGTGGGAGAGCCAGACATAAACAAGAACAAAGACATAAATATGAAATTACCATCGTGATCCATGCTGTGGAAGCAAAGAACAGCACGCTGTGAGAGAGAGTAAGAGAGGTGGAGGCACGCTTGACAGAGAGTGGGCAAGACCTTCTTGCCCACCAGAGGGTGGACATTTACAAAGAGACTTCGAAGTTGAGAAGGAATCAGCCTAACAAAGATTGAAGGGAAGATCATTCCAGACGGAGGAACAGCATGTATCAAAGCCCCAAGGAAGATGGCTTAGTCCGTTCCGCCTGTTATTATAGAATACCATATCTGGGTGGCTTATAAACAACAGAAATTTATTTCTCACAGTTCTGGAGGCCGAAGTCCAAGAGCAAGGTGCTGACAGATTTGGTGTCTAGTGAGAGCCTGCTTCCTGGCTCACAGATGACTGTCTTCTCCCTGTGTCCTCACATGGCAGAAAGGGTGAGGGAGCTCTCGAGGGTCCGTTTTAATCTCATTACCTAATCACCTCCCAAAGGCCCCATCTCCTAGTACCATCACAGTGGGGGGTTAGAGTTTCAACCTATGAATCTGGAGGGACACAAATATTCAGACTATAGCAGTTCACCTCTGGCCCCCCCAAAATTCTTGTTCTTCTCACATGAAAATACATTCATTACATCTCAACAGCCCCAAAAGTCTTAACTCATTCCAGCAACACCTCTAAAGTCTAAAGTTCAAAGTCTCAATCTAAATATCGTCTAAGTCAGATATGGGTGAGGTTGGAGGTATGACTCATCCTGAGGCAAATTACTCTTCATGTGCTAACCTGTGAAACCAAACAAATTGTGTGCTTCCCCCATATAATGGTGGGACAGGCATAGGATAGACATTTTCATTCCAAAAGGGTGAAATAGGAAAGAAGAAAGGGTCAATGAGTCCCAAATAAGTCCAAACTACAAGGCAAACTCCATGAGATCTTAGAGCTCAAGAATAATCCCCTTTAGCTCAGTTCTCTGTGCTCCAGGCCCACTGGCACAGAAGTGCCGCCTTTCAAACCCACTGGGGCAGGAGTCCCACTTTCTGGACCCACTGGAGTAGTGATCCTGTCCCTGAAACTTTGTCAGGCAGGGGTTGGGCCTCCCAGGTTCAGGATGGCCCTGCCCCCATAGCTTTGGGCAGAGGTCACCTGGCCTGTTGAAAGCAAGGCAATGGTCCCCCCTTTTGAAACCAAGGAAGCAGTCCTAATGATCTCTGAGTCGCCTTTGGGGTCATTTCCCCCTCGTCTTGAAGAATAACACCTGGCTTCTATCGAGAAGGCTGATGAGGTCCGTGGTTCAAACACGTACTAATCCAGTGGTCACTTGGCCACACAGTGTTCTTTCCTGAACACGCTTTCTCACTTTTTGTGATATGGATAGGCTGAGAATTTTCCAAATCTGTAAGTCTAGTTCATTTTTGCTTAGCAAGTCCATCTTCCACTCATTTCTCTCTTCTGGCATTTACTATCAGCAGTCAGGAGGGGTCGAGCCACACCTTCAACACGTTGCTTAGAAACTGTTTCAGCTAAATATCCAATTTCATCACTTTCAAGTTCGGCCTTCCACAAAACACTAGAACAGGAACACGATTCTGCCAAGTTCTTTGCCACTTTACAACAAGGATTGCCTTTCCTCCAGTTTCCAATAACATGTTCCTCATTTCCATCTGAGGCCTCATCAAAAAGGCCTTTATTGTCCATATTTCTATCAACATTCTGTTCATGACTACTTAGGTATTCTCTAGGAGGATGGATGCTTTCTCTACGGCTCTCCTCTTTTCTTTCTGAATCCTCATCGGAATCAGATGTATTTCTAGCGTGCATCTCCACACTCTTCCAGCCTCTTCCCATTACCTACTTCCAAAGCTTCTTTCACACTTCTAGGTCTCTGTTAACAACAGCAACCTCTCTCTCAGCACCAATTTCTGTCTTAGTCTGTTTGGGTTGCTATAACAGAATGCCATCATGGTTTATAAACAACAGAAACATATAAACACAGTGGCTTATAAACAACAGAAATTTCTCTCTCACAGTTCTGGAGGCTGGGGAGTCTAAGGTCAAAGCACTGGCAGATTCGGTGTCTGCAGGTGAGAGCCTGCTTCCTGGTTCAGAAAGAAAGGACGCATACTGAAGAAAAGTGAAAGGTGCTGTGAGTAAGTGAACGGAAAGGGGGCATGAAGTGAGGGTGATAAATATGGCAGGAGCTAAACCATGCAGGGCAGGCTTGTGTGGACATGGAATGGCATTCAGCTTTTATTCCAAAAGCAACAGAAAGGCTCTAAATAGTCTTCATCAGAGAAATGGAAGGATGAAATTCACATTGTATAACATCCACTGTGGCTGCTGGGTGGGAAGTGGTTTGGAGAGCTGCAAGAATATAATTGGGAAGATAGGTTAAGAGCAGTGGTCCAGGTGCAGCTAAGTGGTTGCACTTAACTGATGGTAGTAGAAATGGAGAGATGTTGACTAACCGGAAAGACACTTTGGAGATAAAGCCCAAAATCTTAGTGATGGATTAGATATGGAAGGTAAGGGGGGCAGAAAAATCAAGAATGACTCCCAGGTTTCTGGGCTGGCAGCTGCAATGGAATGGAGATGAAAGTCACTGGCTCAGGTGTTGGATGGATCAACTCTTAGAAGTGGAAGTCATCAGTGATGACAAGCATAGGGGTGACTAGAAAGACCGTTGGACAAATGTCTTCAAGGAGTGAGTAGGAATGGTGGAACTAAGCTGAAAGGGCAGACTCTTTAGCACCTGTCCGGCATCAGTTTCTCTTCACCAATTGCTTCCTTGTTTAGCTACTGCTCCCTAGAGCTCACCTGCTTTCTCCTGCTAAGGGGCTCCTTTTTGATTTCCTCAAGTTTCACGCTCACAGATTGGCTTGAGGAGATGAGGAGGCAGCGGGATAAAGAGAAACATAGGGTAGAACTATCAACCCTGACTCTGGGTATGTGTGGAGGCAGGAAAACTCAAGTGACATTTGCTCCCAACGGAGACTCCTCGTTAGGGGGTCGGACAACCCCATTCAGGATGATGACTACTCAGGTAAGGCTGCAAGATCTGCAGATGCCTGGGAGGAAGAAAGGAAGACCGAGACAGGAGACAGAGGGAAGAAAAGGAAATATGCGTTAAATCAGCACCTATGTGCCAGCCTTGTGGGAGGCTCCCCAAGTTGCACTCTGCACAAAGGCACCACATTCAAAGTGTAGATACCATAGATTTGCATATTTATTCTGACAATTTTCTGCTAGACCGTAGTGTTACGGCATGAACTGTGACCCCTGCAAATGCATATATTGAAGACCTAACCCCCCGATGTAACTGTATTTGGAGACAGGGCCTTTAGCAAGGTAATTAAAGTTAAATAAAGTCATAAAGATGGAACCCTAACCCAACAGGACCGGTGTCCTTATAAGAGGAGGAAGAGACAGCAATGATGTGAGCACACAGAGAGGCCATGTGAGGACAGAGTGAGAAGGCGGCAGTCTGCAAGCCAAGGAGAGAGGTCTCAGGAGAAACCAACCCTGTCGGCACCTTGATCGTGACCTTCCAGGCTCCAGAACTGTGAGAAATAAACCTCTGTTGTTTAAGTCACCCAGCTTGCGGTATTCTGCTACGGCTCTAGAAAATTACCGTAAGCAGTAAAGTGTTTTGTTCTAATTATCAGTATATTAGGAAGACTTTCTAATAGGCAGAAGCCAAATCACTTGGGGAAGGGGTTGGTTTTTGCAGTTCACATAAAGATGTCATACAGGCCAGCAGTGACCCTGAGAGTCACTATGCCAAATGCTTTCTTTTATGTTGTCTCATTTAATCAATACACAACTTTACAAAATAAGAGTGGTAAGATGAAGAAAAAGAGACTCAGAGAAGTTCGGTAACTTGATCACAGTCAACCACACACTAGTAAGAAGCTCAGCTAAAATTTGTATCTAGACCAGCCTATTCCAAAACTCACCTGTTTCCCACTCTACCACACGGTCTCCCATTACAGATCCTGGCATAAAAGAGATGCTACTAACATCAACTGCACTTTTATTCTGCCTCAGACACTCTAGATGTTTCCCATACAAGAGTGAAGTAGGTCTGATTAACTCTGTGTTAGAGATAAGGAAACCGAGGCCCAGGGAAGTGAAGTGACTTGCCCAAGGCCACAAAGCTTAGCAAGTTGTACCCTGTTTACTGCTCCTTTCTCCCCCTCTTCACCTCGTACTCCAGCGTGGAACATGCCCTCTTCTCAGACGCAGCTTTTCCTGGGCAATCCATAAACATGAAACAGGCTTTCTCCTGCTCAGCATAGTATTCATATCCTTTTAGCACAAACAACATTATCAAAAGTCATTTACAAAGTAAATCAGGTAGCAAATGTCTGATAATGCATTTGTTCCCCAAAAGTAAATAAATGAAGATCAAGTCAGAGTTGAGAAACAGCTGCATTTCACTGAATACATTTCTAGCTCTTTTTCTTGATGTATGTAGTTTTTATTTGGTTGAATTATGAATTTTACCCTAAAGATTAATTTGGCCCTCTATAAAGAGCATAAGAATTAATATTCAGCCAAGATATGAGTCTTTTTTCATTTTGATTTTAGTGGAAATCAATTTGTTAAAATTTGAGTGCAATTTGTTACTTATTCACTCCCACTTTTCTGCTCAAGTTGAGGTATTTGGAAATATCTACATAAACACTTTTTGTCAACACTACCAAGATTTATACTGCCAAGTTCCTGTAACCATCACCTCTAAGAGCACTACGAATTATGCTATGTGATGTTAGATTTTATTGAACTTATATAATAGAGAAATGATCAATTAGAAAAAAAAACTCACAAGGATTTGTGTCTCCAGCAGCGGTGTGTGTAGAAATGACTTCTAGGTCATTTGACTGAAGAGATACAACCAAAACACCGGATGTAGCCCTCTTCACGTTGCTCAGTTGGTTCGGAGGCATTTCCATGTATTCCTTGACATATTTCCTATGGTGGCCCCTAAGCAGAATACTGCTCTGACAACACCACCTAGCCAGAGCGCTCGAGTTAGGATTTATTTAGGTCGCCTCTCCCCCTCCCTCCGCTCTCCTCATTTCTCTCTCTGTTTCCCAGGGCTTCCAAAACAAAGTACCATGAACAGATTAGTTGAAAAAGCAGAAATGTATGGTCTCACAGATTTGGAGGCTAGAAGTTGGAAATCCAATTGTTGCCAGGGCCACGGTCCCACTGAAAGTGCTAGAGAAAGACCTGTTCCAGGCCTCTCCCCTCACTTCTGGTGGTTTGCCGACAATCATTGGTGGTCCTAGGCCTGTAGACACGTCACCCCAACCTCTGCCTTCGTGTTCACATGGAGTTCTCCCTGTCTGCAGACCTGTGTCCGAGTTTTCCTTTCATATAAGGACACCAGTCATATTGGATTAGGGGCCCATCCTACACCAGTATAACCTCATATGAACTAATTGCATCTTCGAAGACCCTTTACCCAAATAAGTCACATTCTAAGGCACTAGAGGTTAGGGCTTCAACATATGAATTTCAGGCAAAACAACTCAACCCATAACGTTCTCCTACTCCTTCAGTATATAAGCGTGCTCTACTATCTCCTTTCTTATAAATAAAGCTTAAGAACAATAATAACCCTACTATGACCTGAATTCTTTCTTCCCTTTCACAGCCAGCTTCTCAAAAGAGTCATCTTTCTATTTCTCCATCCGTATATTCCTAAGCCCACTTTAATCTGGCCTGGCACCAAATGGTTTGAGCGAGGTCGCCAACAACTGCCTAACCTTTAAACGTCTTACTTTTTAATCCTTATCTTGCTAAACCTCTTTGTGGCTTTTAAACCTGTGAATCACATCCTCCTTTGGGAACTGTATCCCTTCTCAGTGTCAACATCACTAGCCTGAGCTTTTCCTCTTTCCTGCCCCCAGGTGCCCTCCACCGAATCCTCTGGAAGCATTCTGGGAACTCTGTTCTTATGTCACCTCTCTTCTCACTGCTCTCCCAGTCACTCACCCATGCTCGTGTCATCATCCACCCCCTGTCCCTTGGTGTCTCAAGCCCATGAATCTAGCACACCACTCCCCTCTGAGTTGTAGGACGTCCCAACGACTGTACTTTCTACCTCTTTCTTGTGTCCCAAGTCACCTAAAATTCAACATATCCAAATAGAAATCTTCCTCTTTCATGACCTCTACATTGAAGAGTGGCACCACCACGGAGCCAGGTGTCCTGGTCAGAAGTCTGGGAGTCGTCCTGCCTTTTGTGAACCACTCCCACCCCGCAATCAGAAATTCACATAGAAGTCTAGCACGCCTTCCCATTAAAGGCCTTGAAAATATCATGCACAATTCACTACAGGGCTTAGAAAGCATTCCCTGGGAGCCTGAAATTTGGATTCTTCTCACAAAGACAACAAATAAATTGGAAATGCTTAAGGCCACTCAGTGGAGTAGAATGTGCCTTTTAGAATCTTCTGTGCGCCCCTCTCCACCCCCGGCTCCTGCAACCCTGAGCCTCACACTGGGGCCCAGGGCCAACTCCTCTATTAAAGCCCAGTTAGCACAGTACTTAGGGCCATGATGCTTTCAGGAGCCCACAAAATTGTTTTAATTTCTTTTAAAATCAGAAGAAAAAAATGAATATAATCTACCCTGGATTATATTCCCCTGCATATCAACCCAATTCTAAAATACAATTTTTGATTTTTTTTATGGAAGAAGGGGTCCATAAAAGCAAAAGCACTTAGGGGTTAAAGCAGCCTGCCTAAGTCTGCCTCCCCTCTCTGACTACTTTGTCAAGGACCTTTCTCTTAGCTACAAAGGAAAAGATACCTAAATTAATTCACACTGCAACACGAAAGACTGATAATTTAACTGGTAGCCATCCAAGGAGGATTTGCTCAAAATCTGTCTGAAGCCAAAGAGAAGGAACTTTTTTTTTTAACATTTAATCTTTTCTCCTTTAAGTGTGGAGAAAATACATGAGTATTGTAGACATGTCAGAGAACTCACAGAAGTTTAAAGATAGAAACAAAAGTCACCTAAAATGCCAGAGATAATCACTATTAACAATTTGATATATTTTCTTCCAGTATCCCTGTGGAGAAAATTAATCAAATTGAGATCATCTTTTTTTATATATAATTTTGTCATGAGCAATTTCTTATAGCATTCAATATTTATGATCTTTAATGCCATAATAAATATTTTGTACAAATTTTTGTCCACATTTCTAATTATTTCCTTAGGATAAATACCTTGAGTGAAATTAATGGGTTGAAAGCTATAAACATTTTAAAAGTTTTTGATGCACACTGCCAAATTTTTCACCAGAAATATTATATAATGCTCTTATCCATGGTGTCAATTTTCCTATACCCCAGAAAAGACTAAATATTATGCTTTGTAATCTCTGAGAGTCTGAAAAAAAAAAAAAAAAAAAAATCTTCAACATGCATCTGTTTGATTACTTGTGACATTAAAAGTATTTTCTTAAGCACTTACTAAACAGTTGTTTTTTCAGAGTAATTTCTGTTCATTATGTTCATCATTCTGTTGAACTATGATATCGGGGTAATGATCTTTTCTACTTATAAGGCCTCCCTATATAATAAAGGTACTAACTTGTATACAAATGCATATTTTGGTCCAAGTTTACATGTCTTTCAATTGGGTATTATATTTTTAATCATATACAAGTTCTTAATTAAAATTTAATAAAATCGATCAACCTCTTCCTGTTTCTACCTCAGAGTTATGCTTTAAAAGCCCTTTACCATCTTAGAATATTTATTTTCTTTCTAATATTTTACAGAGTTTTGTTTTTACATTAAAATCTCCTCCAAATGGAATTTATTTTTATGTAAGCAATGAGAAAATACTTTGTCATTTATTTTTCCTAAGGAATTAGAAAATGATAGAAAGAATTATTTTTTGAAAAATCCATCCAGTCACTTCCTGATTGATTCTGACTCCCTTTACCCACCTGGAAGTAAATCTGATTCTTGACTTTCTAGTTTGATGTGTTATCTGCTGCCTAATTCCTGGCCAAGCACTGTTTTATTATTCGTAACCTTATAATATGTTTTCAAATTACTGGGCTAAGTCCCCACTTTTTATCCTACTTCTTGTAATTTTGTTGGTTACCCTAGTACTCTTTTTCTTTAAGATGAAGGGAAAGCCACAAAGAGAGAGAGAAAGAGACAGAGACAGAGAGGCAGCGGAGACAGAGAAGGCAGAGAGTGGACACTGAAGACAACTGAGCCTGGGGCTATGTTAGTCCCTTCTCAGACTGAATCCTCCATCTGAAGAACATCAGCTTCCATCAACATTTAATGAACACATTGTGACCTAAGTGCATTCACACAATTAGGTCTGTTCCTTCCCCTTTAGTGTTAATATCTAACTTTTAATCCATTTCCATTTTTATTACACATTAAAATCCAAAGACTATAGACTAGGCATTTATGTTTGCAGGACCATGGAATAACTTTATTAGGGCAATGAACATCCTAAGGACTGATATTCCTAGATGTCTTGATTCCTTGAGGAGAAAGATTTTGACAAACGTATCTCAATATCAGGGATTCACATCCAGCGACACATTTTGCTGGCAAGAACCATTAGCATTATTTTATGGATATCAAAGTTCTGAGGTTTTATTATGTACTTTAAAAAAATCTATTTCAAATTTCATTTTCCATCCCCAAAAGAACCCCAAAATGCTGATATGTTAAGGTTCCATAACCCAGAGCATTAGAAACAGCATTTATGTGGTCACTGGACCATGGGCTCAAGTAAAGATACGTTTTTGCAAAGGCACGGAGGATGTGAAATTTCTCTGCCACCTAGATCTACACCCCATCTAGAGTATTCCAGACAAACCACCTTTCCCTTCCTGGGAGAATGGTTCCCTGCAGCAGCAGAAGGGCCGGCCGTGAGGCTGACAGATCCACCTCCCAAGCTCAGCTCTACCACCCCTTCGCTTCATGACTCGGGGTCAATCGCTTTACTTTCTGTGATTCAGTTTCCTTATCTGTGGAGTGGGTAAAATAATGCCCGGTTCTGGGTGGTTATCAGGATTAAGACATTTAATGCATGCAAAATGTTCAACACAGAGGCTAGCAGAGAGCAGGCTTCCTTTAAATAATGACGTACTTTTACTGAGGTTTTGAGTTTTAAAGAATTTATGTCTTTTTAAATCAATCGCATTAAAAACACAGACCCTATCATATTGCTGTCACTCAATAAATGTCAGGCAACAACTTAAGAACACCTCTCTGAGAAAATGAATTTTAAAATTCATGAAAATCAATATCAATTTAAAATATCAATTCTTAAAAATTCAAACATTAGATTTTTTCCATTCATCAGTGTAATACAAAGGGAAAGAAGCAAAAATGACAAGTTCTATTTAAAATGTTGTAAAAATACAGCATGTGGGTTTTTTTGTTTGTTTTTTGCGGTACATGGGCCTCTCACTGTTGTGGCCTCTTCCGGTGCAGAGCACAGGCTCCGGACGCGCAGGCTCAGCGGCCATGGCTCACGGGCCCAGCCGCTCCGCGACACGTGGGGTCCTCCCGGACCGGGGCGCGAACCCGCGTCCCCCCAATCGGCAGGCGGACTCTCAACCACTGCGCCACCAGGGAAGCCCTACACATGTGTTCTTAAAGATGGATGTGAAGAAGCCACTCGTTTTGAACAGACTTCTATTCCCACCCTACTAAAAAGTATTATAAATACCCTATATAATCCTCACTTTTAATTTTGCTCTCTTCCTTTGTAGTTAACACAAAGGAACAATTCAACTGCTTTAAATGTAGATGGTCCAGCTGAGGTTCAGATTGACCACCCTTGTCTTCATAGTAGCTTCCATCTTTGTCTTCTCAATAGAGTAAAATTTATGAGATACTCATTTCCTACTACTTTAATTTTTCTACTTGCCACCCATTTTTATAAATATCACCGGCAACACAAAACAATAATTTTTGGAAGCTTTTGAAACAATGAGAACTTTTCTTTAAAAAAAAAAAAATCTACCCAGAAGCCAAACATGTGAAATAGATCAAAGCGAGGTTACCCTGGTTAGAGAGAGGTGGGTGACCTGGAGCCCTTCTAGGAACAACCACTCCCAGTCCGACAGCAAAAGTCTCTGCCACCCCCAGGATCCCTTGAATAGAACCTAAGTGGGATCATGTCAGACCTTGCTCAAGACCCTCCAACGGCTGCCCATCACACAGAGGTTAAAACCTGAAGTCCATATCTCACCCAACTTGTTCTGGCCTCTGACTACCTCTCAGACTTTTATGTCCTAACACATCTTCCCTCCCACCCACCACCGCCTTGGTGCCCCATTCCACTCCCACTACTGTGCTTACTATTCCTTGAACAAGTGAAACATACTCGTTCCTCAGCTCCTTTGCATTTGCTGTTCCCTCTGTGCAAAATGCTCTTCCCCCACAAAACCACATGGTTACTTCCCTTATTTCTTTCAGGCCTCTGCTAAAATGTTATCATCTCAGAGAGATCTTCTTGGCTGCCCTGTACCAAGCAGTACACCTCTGCCCCCATCACTCTCTATCCCCTATCATTTTTTCTTCTTAGCACTTACATTATTGACATATTTCTCTATTTATGTATATATTTATTCAATGACTGCACCTCTCAATTAAATGTGAGCTCATCAGGATAAAAGATTTGTTTTGTTTGTGAATGGTGGAAATGAATCTCATGAATGCAGATTACTTTTTTTTACTCACAAGCCTCAGGAACTATCAAAAAGCAAAGGCTGGGACTTCCCTGGTGACGCAGTGGTTAAGAATCCGCCTGCCAATGCAGGGGACAAGGGTTCGAGCCCTGGTCTGGGAAGATCCCACATGCCACGGACCAAGTAAGCCCATGTGCCACAACTACTGAAGCCTGCGTACCTAGAGCCCGTGCTCTGCAACAAGAGAAGCCACCGCAATGAGAAGACCGCGCACCACAACAAAGAGTAGCCCCCGCTCAACTAGAGACCTGCCAATGCAGGGGACAAGGGTTCGAGCCCTGGTCTGGGAAGATCCCACATGCCACGGACCAAGTAAGCCCATGTGCCACAACTACTGAAGCCTGCGTACCTAGAGCCCGTGCTCTGCAACAAGAGAAGCCACCGCAATGAGAAGACCGCGCACCACAACAAAGAGTAGCCCCCGCTCACCACAACTAGAGAAAGCCCGTGCACAGCAACGAAGACCCAATGCAGACAAAAATAAATAAATAAATAAAATAAAGCAAAATAAATTTAAAAAAGCAAAGGCTTCTTCCTGGCATCCACCAAGGTTGTGGTCCATGATTCGTGAAAGGTCCAAAGGCTCCACACAAAGGGGCATCCCTGGCTTCTTGCTTCTACCCCACCCTCTTCCAAAAAGGCCATGTCAGTTCCCAGAAACAGTTTATACCCGTGTACAGAGCATTAAATGTGCTTATCATCAAGCCGCATCACCGCGGTCTGATATCCAAGGTGTCCGTACTGAAATTCTTGCTGCACCTTCCTTATGCAACATCTTTTTTTTCTTCATTTGTGTGTCAGATCCAGAGATTCCCTTATATGTACATTTAGGGACTTTCCATGGGCTGATCCAGCCAACCAAAGCACAAAGCTGATGACCACTTTAAGAAACATACCACAAAATTCCATGGCTTAAGCAAAGGACTAGATTCTGGAAATGATTTTCTCTGGGGGGGTTGGGGAATGCATGCAGCACAGCTTGTGGGATTTTAGTTCCCCGACCAGGGATTGAACTCGGGCCCTCGGCAGTGAGAGTCCTAACCACTGGACTGCCAGGGAATTCCCTGGAAATGATTTAAATAAACAAAACTAGACCAAAAAATTGCTCAACCAAAGAGTCCTGGAATTCTCATTAATATTTACTTAACACAGGTTTTGCCAGAGCAGGAAGCAGGTGCAAAGAAAATGTGTCCCAAGTCACTGGGAATAAGATGGGTTATTTGGGACATTACTACAACCCATGTTTAAATTGAAGCTGATATGCTGCAGTCAGCCACTTTGCTAGTGATGATTTAATGTTTTACATATTTTATAGATTCCTGAAAACTTGATCTTAAGAAATTTGTTCTCAGCCTGGAAAATTGTTCTCCTCTTTACTCCTATGTAACTCTGACCCATGTTTCAGGTCTCAGATTCCCTCTCTGTCAGTCCTCGGGGGGCTGTCCCAGAACCCCTTTCCCACAACCCACGAGGCTGTCCCACTAACCCCTCCCCATACAATCTCAGTTAACCTGGGCTTTTCCTTTAATGGTCTTAACTCATCTGTAATCAATGTGCACTTACAGGTGTACTACCTATCTGCCTCCCTTACTGGACCACAGGTGAGCTCCAGGTGGGCAGGAGCCATGTTTGCATCACTCACTGTTGTCTCCCCAACATCTAGCATGGAGTAAGTGCTCAGTGGATCTGGTGAATAAAGGAATGAATGGAACACAGTGTGAACTATGTGCTGACACTACCATGGATATTTGCAACAGTCACCTTCATTGGGGTAACATGTTCTGCTACACAAGAAAAAAGTAGCAATCCTTAGAGCAAGCTGGGCATCATTTTCTCAAGGCTCTCATTCCCAAAACCTCCCCAACGGGATAGTTCAAATCCTTGCAAGCACCTACAGCATCAAGAAGCTCGTGGAATCTTGGGCTTGAGTTCTGATTAAAAGTTGACCTTAAGATTTTTGAAACATTTGTAGGAATGGTAGAAGTCAAGTCAACCATCACTCCAAAGCTTCAAGCAGACAATAAACAAACAGCAACCAAAAAGAAAAACCCAAGCAGTGCTTTTCAGTGCCCAGAGGACCAAATGCAGCAATACCTTTGGCACCAGGTCGTTCCTCCACTTCTCAGCGGTGAGAACTCTAGAGGCCTGGCAGCCTTGGGAGCATCAGGAAGCAGCAGCCCCCAGTGGACACCACCTGCACTGATGATAATGCTGAGAGTCCTCCAAGAGATGTCTTTGGCATTGCATATCAACTCAGAAGAGCCAAAGCAAGAGAAAAAGAATATGGTGGACACCAAATGGTGTCTATAGCTGACATTCAAGTTGTGGGGCTCGCCTTTGAGGACTCCAAGAAATATCGGTTAGGTGAGGCGGTCTCTGCAGCGCAAGTGAAGGTAAGAACAGGGAATCTAAACTGGTGCTACTGTTCATTTGTAACTGTAAGATGGAATGCTTGATAACCTTGGACAATACCGTTATACATTAGGCTTTAGGAGAAGGAAACGAAAGGAAGGCTCAGAACATTGTCTGACACGGAGTGAGGACAGCCTAGCATTAAAAAAACAAAACAAACAAACAAAAAAAAAAAACCCTCCTTGGAGAGAGAGAGGCAGCATTAATTAGAATTGCCACTATGGGCTGCAAGTGGAAGGAACGGATTGGTGAATGCCAAGGCAGCAAGTAAACACAGCATGACAATGATGCCCAGAATGCCATAGACTTGGAAGCTTTCCTAATCCTTGTTTAATCTCCAGGGAGATTTTTTTTCAGAGAAGTGCATCTTTAACTTCATAACGAAAATCAAGAGGCAAACAGATTTGATTTCATAGCCAACTTACAAAAAGATATCTATTCCATTAATGAGTGGACAGCTGTATTTAGTTTTAAAAGTGGGGGACAGATTTCTAGGTGATGATCATTTAGCCTCTGAGGAAACTGCCTTCAATTCATTCATTCAAACAAATATTTATGGAGCCAGGCAGTGTTCTAGGTGCTGGAGATACCGCAATGAACAACACTCTCTGTCTCCATAGAGTTTCCTTTCTAGTGAGGGGAGGTACACCACAAACGAAGGTAGCAAGCAGAAAAAAGTAGCTATAAAGTCTGGGGAGGAAGCAGGCAGAAGGTCAGTGAGCGCGCGGGCAGGGTGGGGATGGTCTCAGTGAGAAGTGAGGTTTTGCTCTCACTCGGGGCCCGCTTACTCACGTGGAGAATTTGATCAAAGACTTTAAAAAGCTGAAGAAGCAAGCCATGTGGATGTGCGGGGAAGAGAATATGCTGGCAGAGGGAACAGCCAGTGCTGAATTGGGGCAGCTCCTCAAGTGCCCCAGAAACAGCAAGCCTGGTGTGGATGGAGTGCGGTGAGCACAGGAGGGTGGGGACAGAGAGGGGGAACAAGAGGCACAAGAGGGGTAGATAATAAGGGCCTTGGCAAGCATGGTGTGGGCTTTGGCCTGAGTGAGAGGGGACACCGCTCTGGATCTGAGCAGAGCGGTGACGTGACCCGACTTCCCTTTAAAAAACATCCCTCTGGCGGCAGCAGTACAGGCACTGGGTATATTTGACCTGAAGTTCCCAAAAAAGATGAAGATAGACTTCCAGAGTTCCAACCTGTCCACCAATTCAACTTCCACGTTCCCACTGAGATGTTCGAAACTGGGTTGAGAGGTCATTTTGCAAAGATGCAGAAAACAGCCATTCTGTCTTTTTAAACATACTACAGAGAAGCACAGGCTAGTACGGGAAGGAGTATAGAGTTGCCTCTCCACAGGAAGTCAGGTTCTACATGTATCTGAGTCTACAGCCTCTGGCCTGTACTCAGAACTCAGTTTTGGTCCAGGCAAGTGTTTGGGGGTACAGTGACCAAGGGGAACCTGAGGGGAGGAAGAAAGGAAAAAACAAAAAGTCTGCACCTGACCCAAATCCTAAAATTCAGTCTTGATGAAAGAACCAGGGATTACTGCCCCAGACTGAAGTATGCCCTATCTACCAGGATCTAAGCACTTACTCTGATGTTTGAGCGTTACCTTTGGTCCTAGAAATTCCAGGACAGTCATGGTTCCACATATTGTATCCCACTGGCTCCACAAATCATTAAAATGTTCCTGAAGAGCTTCCCACAAAGCTGCAAACAGAAAGCATCAAGGGTCTCTGTCACAGAGAGAAGAAAGAGAAGGGAAGGCTGGAGGAAGAGAGATTCTTCCAAGGGGAACTAACCCTCAGGAGTGATGAGGAAGGAGACAGAGGGAGGTCCAGGCAGGGCACAGTGGTTGAGTCCTGGGCTGGGACCACTATACATTCCTATGTTGCTGGGTTCACAGTCCTGATTAAATGAGATAATGTGCATATACCCAGGCACTTAAAAAAACCAATTCTCTTCCCTCTCTCCTGAGTCATCCTATCACCTTTTAGCAAAGCAGGAGGAGAAAAGCAGGCTTTAGACAAGTTGTCTGACATGATTCCATTTTTGCTAAGCATACACACAAACACAATGCACATACTAACAAAGACCATCTGGAAGAATGTAAGTCAAGTGTTTACAGTCGCTCTCTGGATAGTGGTATTACAGGTGATATTTCTGTTGTTCATCTGTATTTTTTCCTTTTTCACAATGAATACAGATTGCTCGTATTTTTTTAAGAGGCAGAGAAGTATGTTTTATATTGTAGAAAGGTTCCAATACAAATGGTTCACATGAAAAAGAAAGTACCTGAAAAGCTAATGTTTTGTCATCCAAATCCTGAATCACAGGCCAGGAAGCTCGGTTCGGGTTTTGGAATATACGACCAGCCCATCACCCAACCCATAAACAGAGCGGTTTGAGGATGGCATGGATGTTGGGGATCAGAGTATGTTTTCGGCATCTCCCTAAGCTAATGTACCCATCCTATTGTTTGACTATAAGCTTGCCAGTAAAACCACTTCAATTCAAGTGACCAGATCTTTGGAGAGGCTTCGCTGCTAGGGAAAGGACTGCTTGCTATCCTTGTCAATCTAGCAGGATATGGAAAAGGCTAAGGACAAGAGATTGCTGCATTTTGCTTTCCATTTTCCCCTTTTTTCTAACCAGGAGTTTTAACTGCATTTATCTTCTTTTACCTTCACGGTTATCTGCTGGATATTTGGAGTTGGTTAGTCACAGGCTGCCAGACCATAAAGAGCCACGCTTGAACTTGACCTAGAGGAAAAGGCATTGCCCATAAATGCTACCCTTGGAGGTAGATGTAATAACTGGGTGTGACAAGAGGTTGTTTCTCTCAGGAGAGTATGTGAGTGTGCTTTGGTTGGACATGGGTACAGTTATGATAAATGAATACATTCTCGTGATTGTAAGATATGCATGTCAGACAGCCAAGGGATGGACTGTCCTGGACTCCAACAACAACTACTGCATCCGTCTTCTCCTGGGAACTCACTCTCTGCCCTGGCTACAGTAGTAGGCATCAGACCCAGGTCAACCAATCATAATATCCATCCACAGAGATTGGCTGGTCTAGGGGTGGGCCTATGTCCCAAAGTAGAGGGAATCTGCTTCCTTGCCTGGGATTTACATACAATCACTGGATGAAAGGAGCTCCCTTTGCCTGGGTACTAAGCTGAGGCTGAGGGTGGCTGTGTGCTCTGACATGTGGACAGGATAGATCTTCAGTAGGAGAGAGTAAGGGCGACTCACAAAGAAGCCAAGACAAGCAGGGCTGAGGAGTGGCTGAGGAGGGAGGAGTTCTGCCAGCACCAACACTTTGGTGCCAGTGACTACAGCCCCGACTGCTGCATTGAATCTGTTACCCCCGTAACCTTACCAGCTATGTCAGTTGATACAGCCCTTTGCTCCTTCAGCTGGCCTGAGTTGAATTTATTGATGCCACTTCAACCCAAGGACTCAGCTACAGTAACTATTATCAAAGAGGCACTGGAGGCTTCCCTGGTGGGGCAGTGGTTGGGGGCCCGCCTGCCGATGCAGGGGACACGGGTTCGTGCCCCGGTCCGGGAGGATCCCACATGCCGCGGAGCGGCTGGGCCCGTGAGCCATGGCCGCTGGGCCTGCGCGTCTGGAGCCTGTGCTCCGCAACGGGAGAGACCACAACAGTGAGAGGCCCACGTACCGCCAAAAAAAAAAAAAAAGGCACTGGATCCAAACCCACTGTTTCTTTGTCATGAAAGAAACCTAACTAGTTTATTTTTCATTCAAATCCATGCTGATGTTCCATAGTTTCCTGTTCTTAGGCTACCTTCAATTGGTATTAAAAGGCCTCAGGATTACAATGAGATATCAAATAAAGAACATAAACATTTTGTCTTCCAGACACCCATTTCAACATTTCTCACAGCAGCAATGTGGTTAAGATAGACTTATGTTTCCTCTGTGGAATTCCCTGGCAACTGAGCATAAATAAAGAAATCAGTCATGGGAAGGGGGCCCTGGATCACGGGGTAACCAGGGTGGGGAGGGATAGAATTCACGGCTCAGATAAGAACAGTGTTTCCTGAACTATCTCAAAGACCCATCACCTTGCAGGAGTGCAACCTTGACAAATACGCAGAGAGTTGCCTCTCACCATAGGAATTACCAAAGAAGCTAAAAACAGAAACATGCACTGCATAATGTCTAACCTCAGGGGACAACAAAAACAGAGAATTGCTGTGTCAATCTCATTTCCTTGTTAGGCATATTATCATAAGGGCAGGCCTTTCGTTCTGAACGCCACACTTCACTAACATTTACCCGGCTCTGGCTTCTGAAATATTGAATTCCATAGTAATTTTATTTTTTGCTTTTGATCTTTACTGTTTTGCTCATTTATCCATAAACATGAGCTACTGAACTGAGTTGAAATTAAACAGCTGAGGTTGAAACCTGAAGCCATCCAGATAGCACCAAACGAGTAGCCCAAGAAGGACCTCACCGTTGAAGTGAATAATGATAATAAATTTAAAGTGTCTATCTTTGGATGCCTCCACTAAGATTACTTGATGATGACCCACGTCTTGATTTCCTGTGATGCTCTGGTTAGGGAAGGGAAGAGATTTCTACAACACGAAGTTTCCCGGGTGTGGACGGTCAGAGGCGTGCTCATAAAGTGAATTTTGTAAATCCTCCCCTTTTGTCAAAACACTCTCTAATAGGATGGTTCTGTGAAGGGAAATTGCTAGAACCAGTCTGCAAAGCGATACGTCGTATCACTTGACTAATTTTAAAAGTAGCTCATTCAACCAATTTTGGCAACTGAACTATTTTCTGAAATCCGGAACAGCAAAATCTTGAGAGCAAGACAGAGACAAAACGGGAGACTGTTAAAAACAAGTCACAGTGCATTGTAGGTGGCTTCCGTTTACTGAAACATTACCGGTGGGGAGAACAGGAGAGAACGGATGCACCTGAGCCGCTAGCCACTCACCACTGCTGACCTCAGGCCTGGGGCAGCTGGCAAACACCATCTCCCTGACCTGCCCACCCAGCATAGCAGTGAGCGTAGTGTGACCATCCTGGTTTCACCACCCAGGACAGTGGGACTCACAGGCATGCTGAATCTGCCCTCAGTCACACAACTTGCCCATGTCTCAGAGCCAGTAAGTGGTGGAGCCTAAGTTTGGGTTCGGGGCTGCTGGTTCCAAGGTCTGTGCTCTTCACGGGGCTTGGGGAGAGGCCAGCAGAGGAGCGTAAGCTTCACAACTCCCTCTCCGGGGCAGTTGTTCCTTTGGGATTAAGATACACCCAAAAGACTTCACTTGACTATATCCAGTGATGATACAGACAATGATAAGAGCTAATCTTTACCGAGTGTTTTCTGTGTGCCAGGCTCTGTTTATGTGGCACGTATTAACTCCTTTCATCCTCAGAACAATGCTGCCAAGCGGGCACTATTATTATCCCCATTTTATAGATGGACAAACCAAGGCACTGAGGGTTAAGGAACTGGTGCAAGAACTCACAGCTGGTAAGTGGAAGAGCCAACATAAAACCCAAGGCACTGGCTCCAGAGCTCATCATACCCCCAACTTCTATTTTATGCTCTCTACTTCTCAGACACACAGATAATAGATGGTTAGCACAGCCCACAACTTTGAAATTCTGCATTGTACCACCCAAACTTACTCAGAACAACACTCATGCTACCCTTCTACTAGCAAAAATGAGACACCTGGGGCATGGAGAAGCTTACAAGTTTCTAGAAAAAAAAATAGGATCTCTTTCAATTTTACTCCATAGAAAAACAAATCTATATACTTGAAACCATATCGGTGTTCTTGGAAATCTGAAACACCTATGATAGTTTCAACAGGCTGAAAACACATGGCCCCCCAGGTTCAAGATGGAGGTGGGGGTCACACCCATGGGTCTGTTTCTTATCTTCCAAATGCATGGATGACCTTTCTTGGGAAGCCTGGAGTCCCAATGGGAGAGAAAAGCAAAACAAAACCACTAGGTTCTTTCTTTAAAGTGAAAGTAACCTAAGTAACAGCTGTTGTCATGCATGTTACAGAAAATGCATTACCTCCTTTACAGAGCAGAGTGTGCCGACTGCAAGTCAAGTCATTGTTTGCACAGGTGTATCTGTCCGTGAACAAACAAGTCCAGATCAATCCTCCTAAATTTCACTAACTAGAAAAGAGAGACAGCTAGGCATAAAACCATTTGACTCTCACTTTTGACATTCATGATTGTCTTCCCTTGTCATTTCATTTTTTCCTTGTATTTCCAAAGAAGGCTCTTTCCTTGATTTAGGGAGCATTCTTATCCCACAGAAATGGCTTTTATGAAAGCTTGAAAGAGGAGCTCTTAATTGACTCTCAAAGATGCAGTAGAGAGCAGTTGCTTTTGTCTACCTGCATCCCTTCCTCAGGGGACCGCTTCCCCACGTGCAGTACCCAGACCTAGCCCATACTGGAACCCTCTCTCCCAAACAATGAAGACTGGTCCAAGGACGGCATGTGCCAGCTGTCTTTCTGTTGTGGATTTTAAGCTGAGAAGATGACACTTCGTGTCTGCTGGAGGCCACCTATCATGCAACATGGAGAGATAAGAGTTAGATGGAGAGAGAGAAAATTCGAGAATCAGTGAGCCCCTTTTTCTAATCTCGAAGACTCTAATTCCTGCAGTCCTTTTCACCTTTCCTGTAAGATATTTTAGCATGCTTCTGAGTTGAATGTGCCAGCAAACTTCCCTTTGTGCTTAATCTGGATTTCTGTCTCTTGCAACCAAAAGAGTCATAATATAAAAGACTAAAAGTTTAAATCGCCGCCTTGACCTCTCACAGAAGGTGCCTGTCTGAGCTGAACGTATTTGCCCCTCTTACAAAGAACTGAGTTTCTTTCATGCCCAGTAAACCTGTTGTCTTGCTAATCTCAATCCTCTTCTGCATTCAATCCATTTCTTCCCTTTTTATTTTATTTTATTTTATTTACTTTTGGCTGCATTGGGTCCCCGCCGCTGCGCGGGCCCTCTCCAGTTGCAGCGAGGGGGGGGGCCACCCTTCGCCGCCGTGCGCAGGCCTCTCGCCGCGGTGGCCTCCCCCGCTGCGGAGCACAGGCTCCAGGTGTGCAGGCCCCAGCAGCTGTGGCACATGGGCTCCGCAGTTGTGGCTTGCGGGCTCTAGAGTGCAGGCTCAGTAGTTGTGGTGCACGGGCTCAGCCGCTCCACGGCACGTGGGATCCTCCCGAACCAGGGCTCAAACCCGTGTCCCCTGCACTGGCAGGCGGACTCCCAACCACCAAGCCACCAGGGAAGCCCTCTTCCCTTTTTTAATCCCTGCTTAGCCCAAACTCCAGGCCAATGTGATTGCTCTCTAACTGTAGCCACTTACCTATGCTGGGGGAGACAGGGAGATACCCTGTTTTCTCATTAGCAGCAAAATGCTCAAGCATCCCAATGTATACTGGTCTTCCACATGGCTACCTTGATACCATGATGTGTTTATTCTAGGGACACTGCCATTGCTTCAGTCAGTGGGTCTCAGGATAGCTGTATATTCAAATCATCCAAAGAGATTCTTAAACCACCAAGGCCAAGGTTCTGTTTTATTTGGTCTGGGGAAGGATCTGGGCAACAGTATATCTGAAAATTCTCCCAGCAAAGTTTAGTCAGGCAACATTAAGACCGGCTGACTAAAAATATATTTATACATGCTCTTAATGATTTTTTTTTTTTTTTTTTTTTTTTTT
>NW_006779909.1:1827707-1832663 GCF_000442215.2 Lipotes vexillifer | reverse complement strand
CTCTTTATTTTTTTTTTTTTTTTTTTTTTTTTTCTTCTTGCGCGGGCCTCTCACTGTTGTGGCCTCTCCCATTGCGGGGCACAGGCCCCAGACGCGCAGGCTCAGCGGCCACGGCTCACGGGCCCAGCCGCTCCGCGGCACGTGGGATCTTCCCGGACCGGGGCACGAACCCGCGTCCCCTGCATCGGCAGGCGGACTCCCAACCACTGCGCCACCAGAGAAGCCCCACTCTTAATAATTTTTATGTTTAATTAAACTTGTTTTCTGACCATGCTTTTGGGGGTTGGGTTGGATAAGGCAGCGAGGCCTTAGCCCTGTGTAACTCTCCTTCAGCATTTCCGGGGTTGTGCTTGAATTCATTAAATTCAAAGAGCATGATAGGAATGATCAAAGGTCCCTGCTCTGAACGTCACTTACACATTGGCCCTGTGATTTGTAACCTCATGGGAAGCCACTGTTGGTGCCCAAGTGTGCGTATCTATTGTGTGCAAATCAGTCTTCTATCAATGTACATTAAATCATACAAGTTCTGGTAGACTTGTTTTAAAAAAATCAAACATTTGACCTTTCTGCCATAATTCATTTTTGTTACTAGAGACTATCATATAATCTACCTATATGGTATATGTATTAGTTTGCTAGGGCTGAGGTAAGAAAGTACCACAAACAGAAATTTGAACACAGAGACAGGCACACAGGGAGAATGCCATGGGAAGATGGAGGCAGAGATGGAGGTGATGTTTCTACAAGCCAAGGAACACCAGAGATTGCCAGCAAGCCAACCACCAGAAGTTAGGTGAGAGTATGGACCAGATTCTTCCTCACTGCCCTCAGAAGGAAACCAATCTGGCTTGATCTCAGACTTCTCCAAAATTGTGAGACAATGAATTTCTGTGGTTAAAGCCACTTAATTTGTGCTACTTTGTTACAACAGCCCTAGGAAACTAATATCAGCCCTAGGAAACTAATATAGTCCCTTACAGAAAAGCAAAGTCTATGATTCTGTAATCATTCACCTTTGAAGCTGTGGGGGAGAGGGGAGACCTAGAAGTCTGACTAACCTGAAAACAATAAGTTAAAGGGTTATTGTTGATCTTCATACAACACATAATGTTTATTACCAGCTGCTTTTTGAAGACAAAAGAAGGGGGAAAAAATAAAACTTTCCTGTTTCCTAGCCTAGAAAACAGATACAAAAAGCCCAGACTTCCCTGGTGGCACAGTGGTTGAGAGTCCGCCTGCCAATGCAGGGGATATGGGTTCGTGCACCGGTCCGGGAAGATCCCACGTGCCGCGGAGTGGCTGGGCCCGTGAGCCATGGCCGCTGAGCCTGCGCGTCCAGAGCCTGTGCTCCGCAACGGGAGAGGCCACAACAGTGAGAGGCCCGCGTAACCGCAAAAAGCCCAGGTGCCTGCACATTACAGAAGTCAGCTAGAAAATTATCAGTTTCTGCAGCAAAAACATATTTCTACTGGTTTTCAAAAATGAGTGATTAAATAAGCTTTGCTAAGGGCTTAATTTCCAAAATATACAAACAGCTCATACAACTCAATAAGAGAAAAAAACAAACAACTCAATCAAAAAATGGGCAGAAGACTTAAGTACGCATTTCTCCAAAGAAGACATACAGATGACAAATAGGCACATGAAAAGATGCTCAACATCACTAATTATTAGAGAAATGCAAATCAAAACTACAATGAGGTACCAACTCACAATGGTCAGAATGGCCATCATCAAAAAGTCTACAAATAACAAATGCTGGAAAGGGTGTGGAGAAAAGGGAACCCTCCTACACTGTTGGTAGGAATGTGAATTGGTGCAGCCACTATGAAAAACAGTATGGAGTTTCCTCAAAAAAACTAAAAATAGAATTACTATATGATCCAGCAGTCCCACTCCTGGGCATATATCCACACAAAACTCTAATTCAAAAAAGATATATGCACCCCTATATTCATAGCAGCACTATTTACAATAGCCAAGACATGGAAGTAACCTAAATTGTCCATCAACACATGAATGGATAAAGAAGATGTGGTACATAAATACAATGGAGTACTACTCAGCCATAAAAAAAGGATGAAATAATGCCACTTGCAGCAACATGGGTGGACCTAGAGATTGTCATATTAAGTGAAGTCAGAAAGAGAAAGACAAATACCATATGATACCACTTATGTGTGGAGTCTAAAATATGACACAAATGAACTTATCTACAAAACAGAAACAGACTCACAGACATAGAGAACAGACCTGTGGTTGCCAAGGGGGAGGAAGGTGAGGGAGGGATGGATTAGGAGTTTGGGATTAGCAAACACAAACTCTTATATATATGTACAACTGAATCACTTTGCTGTACACCAGAAACTAACACAACTTTGTAAATCAGGTGTACTTCAATAAAATTTTAAAAATAAATAAAGAAGCTCTGTTAGCAAACCATGAAATACTCCAAGCAACCAGGACAACAGACAAATCCAGTCGCTCTCTTGGTTAGGGACATATGGTATGGATTAATTTGTAAAAATTCCAATAAAGCGTATAATGTGTGATGTTACAAAACCTCAACATTTAACTGCCAGTTCTTAAGACTGTATTTCACTGGCTCATTTCAGAACCTTCTCCGTGGAAGTTGGTCCTCCTGTGGTACTATGGAGTAAAATTCTGGCTTAAATACTAATTAACATTAGGAACTGATCGTGTCCTGTTGCCATACAATACTCATATAAAGAAATTAATAGAGGGTAGAAAGGAAATTGATGTTGCTGGTGGAGACTGCAAACTCTTTTTAGAAACTGAATCACCCACAGTTCAACTTGCTGTTACTACATTTCCTCAACTTTCTCTTAATGACTTGCTCCTCCTTTTTCCCTCCCAGCTTTAATATCCAGCTTGATTCTCCTATATTTCTGAAGCTCATACTTCTGTCCAGGGTGATTTTAGCTCTTTGGAAGGAATGTTCTTTCAGAAATTGGAGGGAAGTGAGGAATAGAGAATAAAAGATTAAATTTACTAAGCTTGACAAGTTATATGTGCTCCTTTGATTAAACAGAAGAATCTTGACTTGTGTTAAATTCTTCAATGACTTGCTTTGTGACTTTGGGGAAATTCCTTCAATTCCTTGTTCTCTAGTTCTCTTCACCTTAAGAGAAATAACCTCAACATCACAATATTGGAAGGGTCAACAAACAAACAAACTAATCTATTATCAAGACACAATTAGACAATGATAGTTAATTCTGTTATTTTCCTGGTGCTGATGGGAAAGAGGTGCTCTCTTTTCACACAAGTGACAACTGCTGGTGGCCAGATGAACACCACAAAGGAAGAACCTGCCAGAAAATGGATCAACAGAAGGAAAACTGCAGGTGAGAAATGGAGGGAGGTAGATTCCTAATAATACCATATGAGCATCCATGCCTGCTCTTCACCAGCCCTACCTCTAGTCTTCAGGGATATGTCAGCTATAAGCTCTTTATGCTTAATCCATTTGTGTTGGGTTTCTGTCACTCGCTACTGAAAGAGTCCTAATGAACACAGAATCTTATTAGTGAGAAAAACAGTAATTAGAGCAAAGATGACTGTCCTATTCTGCTGTTTAAAAGGATAGAGCCATTTCAAAAAGGTCCTAGAAACCGTCATAGGAAGGAAAGAAAAAATGTTTTAGATTTCACTCTAAAGCCAGGTTAAGGAGGGGATTAACTTCTTCTGAATAGCCCCAAGGGCCAACAGTTGGAAGAAGCAAAGAAGCAAATTTGGGCTTGACATAAGGATAAACCTTCTGCTGTTCAAAGCTGTATAAAATGGAGCAGACTGCCTCTTGAATATATTCTGCATTTATCCTTCCATTGGAACTACCACCGCACCGGTCCAAGCAGTCTTAGCTCTGATCTGGACTACTGCCAGAGCCTCCTAAAGTCCCCCATTCATCCACCAAACGTTTCCTGAGCCTCTACTCTGTGCTAGGCGCTATTCTAGAAGCTGCAGACTCAAGGAACAGAACAGACAAAAAAATCCCTGCCCTCAAGGAGTTTGCATTCTACTCCCCAGAAGCAAAGAGTAAATAAGTGAGTCACTTCTCAGTATTGGTTCCAGGACGGCCTGCAGAGACCAAGCTCCTCGGACACTCAAGTTCCTTATGTAAAATGGTTGCTCAAGTCCCTACACAAAATGGCTGCTCAAGTCCCCTACACAAAATGGCTTCTCAAGACCCTATATAAAATGCCTGCTCAAGTCCCTACACAAAATGGCTGCTCAAGTCCTCACATAAAATGGCTGTTAAAGACCCTATGTAAAATGGCTGCTCAAGTCCCTACACAAAATGGCTGCTCAAGTCCCCTACACAAAATGGCTGCTCAAGACCCTACATAAAATGGCTACTCAAGTCCTCACATAAAATGGCTGCTCAAGTCCCCTACATAAAATGGAAGTGGTACAGTCAGCCCTAGGTATCAGCAGGTCGAATTTTGAAATTCAATCCATGGTTGGTTGAAATCACAGATGCACAACCCAAGGATATGCAGGGCTGACTGTACAATGTACAAGACATTGTATAGCATGTAGTCTGTATAGCATGACAGATGGTGATAGGTGCTGGATAGGGAGATGGGGAGTATGCGGGAAGGGAAGCTGGGTTGCAATTGTGAATACAGTGATTAGTGAAGGGCTCACTGAGAAAGATACTAAAGACTGGAAGGAGATAAGGTAGGAAGTTACACAGACATCTGGAGAAAGAACATTTTAAGCAGAAGGAACATTAAGAGTAAGAATCCTGGGCTTCCCTGGTGGCACAGTGGTTGAGAGTCCGCCTGCTGATGCAAGGGACACGGGTTCGTGCCCCGGTCCGGGAAGATCCCACGTGCCGCGGAGCGGCTGGGCCCGTGAGCCATGGCCGCTGAGCCTGCGCGTCCAGAGCCTGTGCTCCGCAACGGGAGACGACACAATAGTGAGAGG
>NW_006779909.1:1825994-1827697 GCF_000442215.2 Lipotes vexillifer | reverse complement strand
CACAAAAAAAAAAAAAAAAAAAAAAAGAGTAAGAATCCTGACACAGGACATTTGGAGCTTGTTCAAGACCATCGAGGCTGGAACGGAGTGAGGGAGGCCACCAAAGGAATGGGGCCTGAGAGGCAAGGTATGGTTGTAGGTCCTGAGGGACCTTAAGTAGGCAATTGCATGTCTTTGGATTTTACTCTACAGAGGAGGAAGATAATGGAGGGCAGTGGAGAAACATGATTATATTTTGAAAAGTTTACTCAGTCACTTTTTAGAAAACAAATAGTTACCCAGCTGCCAGTCTGATCCTCTGCAGTCCATTGTCCACAAAGCAGAATGAACCTTTTAAAATATTGTAGAAAGACCAGCAATCCACTCCTGGACATTTACTCCCAGAGAAATAAAACTTACATCCACGCAAAAACCTGTACCTGATTATTCAGAGCAGCTTTATTTGCAATAGTCCCGAACTGGAAGCAACCAAAATATCCTACAACAGGTGAATGGTTAAACAAAGTGTGGGATAACCACTGTACAGTACCACTCAGCAATGAAAAGGATCAAGCTATTGATAAAACAATGTGGATGGATCTCAAGGGCACTAAAGTAGGTGGAAACTCTCAAAAGATCATGCATTGCATTATTCCACTTACATAACTAAAGGTACATAAAATGTACCCATTGGGGGAAATGGATGAAGGGTACCTGGCACCTCTCTGCACTATCTTTGCAACTTCCTGTGAGTCTGTAATTATTTCAAAATAATAAGTTTAGAATCTGTAATTATGTCAAAATTAAAAGGTTTTATTTTTTAAAGCGCTGTAGTAAAGAAATTGTGTTTCATCGGAAAACTGCATTGGCTACATACAGCACACCGTCCCCAGTTACCTGATTCTACTTTTTCATTGTTTTTGAACTATTTTTACAACTTTGAAAGTTTAGATAACTGAGAGATGTGCAAACCGTCCTGCCTGGTAGAGGTTCCCTTGCAGCCCTCACCCACATTCCTCATGGGAAAACCAGCTTACACACGAAAAAACCATTTACACATTCAATTCAACCTTCCTTTATTCCACATCAAATTGTCCTTTGAATACTATGAGGGCATTGAGCAAGTTAAATAAAATCTTTAACATCTGTTCATTTTTATGTATGGGAGTCGTGATTTTACCTTTTCTGAAAACTCTCTCTCAAGAACATAAATCTGGTGACGTCACCCCCCAGCTTAACTGCTTCCTAGCTTCCCACTGCATTTAGAATGAATCCCAAACGTTTCCCCAGATGGACAAGGCCCTGCCCAGCCAGGACCCAGCCAGCCTCTCAGGCCTCATCTCCTCACTCTGCCCCTTGCCAGGACACTCCGACTACTGGCCCTTCTTTCAGCTCCCTGAGAACATCAAGTCTGTTCCCACCTTATGGCTCGTACACCCGTTGTCCCTCGGCCTGGACTGCTCTTCTCATGGATGGCTCTCTTTAAGAGTAAACTGTCAGCTCAGTTGTTCCACCCTCAGAGAGATCTTCTCAAGCACTCTCTCAAAAGTAACATACCCATCCTATTTTTTTCATCATAATTATTTCTATGTGATATAATAATAAGTGTTATTATGCATTATATATTATTTAACATATTTTAAATATTATTACATAAGCATAATGTATTTATTATATATTTTATATATATATATATATATATATATATATTTTTTTTTTTTTTT
>NW_006779909.1:1821520-1825962 GCF_000442215.2 Lipotes vexillifer | reverse complement strand
TCTCTCTCTGTTGTGGCCTCTCCCATTGCGGAGCACAGGTTCCAGACGCGCAGGCTCAGCGGCCATGGCTCACGGGCCCAGCCGCTCCGAGGCATGTGGGATCTTCCCAGACCGGGGCACGAACCCGTGTCCCCTGCATCAGCAGGCGGACTCTCAACCACTGCGCCACCAGGGAAGCCCTTTTTTTTTTGCTTTTTAATGTTCATGGGAGTATAGTTCATTTACAATGTGGTGTTAGTTTCAGGTGTACAGCAAAGTGAATCAGTTATACATATACATATATCCACTCTTTCTTTTAGATTCTTTTCCTATATAGGCCATTACAGAGTATTGAGTAGAATACCCTGTGCTATACAGTAGGTCCTTATTAGTTACCTATTTTATATATAGTAGTGTGTATATGTCAATCCCAATCTCCCAATATATTTATTATATGAATATATTCATACTGTTCACTTAGCTAATAGTTTATTTATCTGCCCACCCCAATTCTATAATAGTAGGGTCTTGAAATTTGGCTCTGCTGTATCCTCAGTGCTTAGAAAGGTCCCTAGCAAACATAGTAGGCACTCAATATATATTTGTTGAAGAAATCCCTGGGTGAATGATGCTCGCAGAAATAGTGAAGTTCCCACCACTGGAGGTATTTAAGGTATTTGTACAACCACTTGACAGGGTCATAGAAAAGCCATGGGCATATGCTCAGTCACAAGAATAAAAGACCATTTTGGTCCTTTCTAGGACTATGAGCTTATGATTCCGTGGCCACCATGCCCTTTCTGCTATGCAAACAGAAAAAGCAAAGGAGTATTCCTCAGTCATTTTCCACCGAATGATAGTATGCACACCCCTGTTCCTGCTGCAATATCATCTCAGCATTAAAATGTTGAAGCTAATCAGACATTTAATTTCAAAGTGGAAGGTCATTATCTTGTCACAAAATTTTATTCCAATTACTTTTTTTTTCTATTATACGAAATGAATTAAAAGTAGCACAAAACATTGGGAGATCAAACAGTCAATCAGAAGCTCATTAAATATCATTGAAATTGGTGCAATAAAAAGCATTTCCCATAGCTGACTTATTATTTAAAAGCTATATTCTGGATGGCTTCAAGGAATTGACATGCTGCCAATCAAAAAATCACCCTATCCATAAATAGCCACTTGGCTTTTAAAAGTTCACTATCTTTTTTTTTTTTTTGAAATAAGAGTAAATACCTAAAAAGATTTAAAGCACAGGTGTAATTACGATCCTGTCAGCCCCTATGAGACCCTAAAGAGAAGATATCATCTGATAATTTGGAGTATAATTTACAGCGAGATGCTTACAAAGTGCTGCCAGTTATTTTATAAACACTTCAATACATTACATTCATGTACAATACTCAACTAAGTACAACCCCAGCCAGGGTATAGTGGTCAGTTACAATTTTAAAATTGAGCTCAATTCCACACTTGGAGTAAATGCCCATTTTATTTTCTAAAGAGCTATGGACCCAGACATAGGTGACTGCTAGCATGAGGATCTAAAAGCTGGTCATTTGAAAAATTCTAATATTTTTCCTCTAGGACCTCTGTATTTTTTTAGCCGAATCACTCATTTTACCATTCTGTTCTATAGAAATATCCATTTTGACATACATGACATACATGACATCCTTTTCATTGGTAAAACATAACAACACAAGTACTGTTCCCAGTCTCTTAAGGTGCTTAAGTGGTGAGGATGATACAAATGAAAAATACATAAGCAGAAGAGAAAGCTCCCAGGTATAGGAAATTAATTCTTCAGTAGAAGGACTGAAGAATTTCTCCCCTCTAACCCCTTCCCCCTCACCACACACACACACACACACACTGCCACCACCCAATTTCTTTTCAAAAGCCATGACTTATTGACAAATTATCTGGGAGTAAAGTGGGAGGGAAACATTTCAATGCAAAATTCAGAACTGCTTTATAGAAAGAAAAGCGTGGGGAGGTTTGTTATCATTTGTTTCCTCCAGTATATCATTCAATTTCAGCTGTCTCACGTCTCAGAAGAAGCTTCCCCATTTCTCACTCATGTGCCTAAGAAACATCTCCCTGGCATCTCATTCTTTCTCCCTGCCTCTCACCAGCATTTCATTATTTCTTAACTGTCCCTCTCATGCTTGTCTCCCTTTTTCTTAGTGATCCACGTGTCCTCATTTAGCAGGTTTCAGAAGCCTGGGAGAAACGTTGCAAATAATGTTAAATATGATTAATATCTTGAATTCCTTGAAATATGACATGCATGAGTTACAATGAAACCTCTTTTATTTCCCCATGAAATGTTTTTGCATAATGAGAAAGAAAATGTCCTCTATGCCCTAATCAGCCCTGACAGTTCCTGGACTCCCAAATACTTTTATTTATGGCATTATTTATTTCATCTCTAATAAATGGAGGGGGGGTGGAAACCACAGCATGATCTGAGGAGGCTGCAGAGAGGGAGACTAGGGTGGAGAAACACAGAAGCTGATCCTGCAAAGAGAGAGATGGCTTCCAGAGGAAGGGAGGTCTGGCAAATGAGAGGCCAAGATCCTGAACCCTCAGAAGAAGAAAATAGGTCACCTTCCCAAGTCTAAAAGGAAAGCTCTGAAAAGGAACCTAACTTCAGAGTGGAGAGATGACGGTCACACATCCAGCAGGAGATGTACCCAGAATTCTAACCTGGAGAGTGAAGATTGAAGGCTGAAAAGCAAACCAGGGAAGGGAGTATGCTGGTATTGGAGCTGACCTAGAGGAGGGGTGATTTGCTCCCAAAAGTGCCTGGGAGAAGCCACGAGGGTCCTCTAGATCTGAAGACATCTCTAGCTCATGGGATCCTCCTCCAAACCACAGAGGCTCTTCCCTCATTCAAACAACTACTGAAATTGTGTGTCCTCCAGAAACCCTGGCCGTGTGACCCCCAGGTGCAGTGAGGAGCTGCCTGGGAAACGCAGGGAGCAAGAGCTTTCGGCCCATCTTGATGCTACAAGCACTTACAAATATATATATATACCAAATGACATTGTTGAGAGTATCTAGTCACCGTCCCAAAAGGAGGTATCAGGTCATATTTTTTTTCCCTCAACTGCACAGAGTCTACGTAATACGAGAAACGTGAATTTGAATATCTGAGTACATCTGTGCAACTCAGCCACACACTCTTGAGTGTCTGACTTTGGGTAATTTCCTCCAAGAGCCTCGGTTTTCTCATCTGTGGAATGGGGACACCGATTCTGTTACGCCCTCTCAGGGGCCCTGTAGGGAACTAACTGAAATAACGTGAAAGCCCGATGCTTTGTGTGGTCTTAGGACAGCATAAGCTCAAAGGCCAGGAGCTGGGTATAGGCAGAAACCCCCGGGCGCGCAAACAACTCGCAGCGACCTAGGTCAAGACCTTCTGAAGATGTTCCTTTCAGAAGGCTGGGGGAGCAATTCCCCATCAGCAGAAGAACGGGTTGTAATATCTTCCCAAGGCGCACACGCACTCTAGCTACCGCCCCACCCCTACTACTACCAGCCCCTCAGGGCAACCCCGAGAGTTCGGGGTCAAGCAGTCGGCGCCAAGAGCTCTTTCCTAAAACTGAACCCCGCCCACAGCAGCAGGAGCCTCAAGTGCTAGTCTGGGGCTCCGAAGTCTAGTCCCGGCCGGAACCTCGCGCTGTTACCAGGGGGCCCTCCTGGTCCCGGCTCATTCCTTCCCTTCCCCCGTCGGAGGCGCACACCCTGCTGGGCGACCACGCGGGCGGCATCGGCGGCGCCAGGCCCCGCCCCCGCCCCCATTATCATTAGCAGATATAACCCTAAACACTTGCTCTTTACCTCCTTTCTCCCTCCAGGCATTGGTGAGGCAGCCTGTCAATCAGCGCTCGGGCGGCAGCCCCCCGCGCAGGGGCTCGGCGATGCCAGTCTTCGCGACAGGCGGCAGTGGTGGCGGCGGCGGCGACGGCGGCGGCCACGGCACAGACAGCCACCCTTACACGCGCGCGCACTCGGGCAGAGCCGGCGGGCGGGCGGCAGAGGCACCCTCGGAGCCCGGCGCCGGGCGCGGAGGGGGCGTGCGACCTGGGACCTGCCCAGAGGCGCAGAATGGAGGAGGAGATGCAGCCAGCGGAAGAGGGGCCCAGCGTCCCCAAAATCTACAAGCAGCGCGGCCCCTACAGCGTCCTCAAGACATTCCCCAGCAAGAGACCGGCGCTGGCCAAGCGCTACGAGCGACCCACCCTGGTGGAGCTGCCGCACGTGCGGCCGCCCCCGCCGGCCTTCGCGCAGCAAGCCGCGGTCTCCATCAGCAGCAGCGAGCCGCCGCCGCCACCGCAGCAGTTCCAGGCGCAGAGCTCTTACCCACCCGGGCCCGGCCGGGCCGCCGCCGCCGCCTCGTCGTCGTCTCCGTCCTGCACGCCCGCCGCGTCCCAGGGGCACCTGAGGAC
>NW_006779909.1:1799562-1821412 GCF_000442215.2 Lipotes vexillifer | reverse complement strand
CCTCATCTTTCGCCGCCGTCGTCAGGTACGGCTCGGGCCCGGCGGCAGCCGCCGCGGGCAGCAGCAGCGCGGGCGGCAACGGCGCCAGCCTGGAGCTCAGCGCAGGTACCAACTCTCGGGAGCAACTTTCCGTCCCGCCACGGGTGGGGGGAGGGGTGGGACCCGGGAAGGAGAAAGCGGGGACCGAGGACAGCCTCCCGCGCGCCCTGCCCAGGGGGTTGGGGGTGGGAGGGGAGAGCGGGAGGCTCCCAGAGCCGGCTGAGGGAGCGTCGGCGCGTCCGAGCGCACCCCCGAGGCCTCTACGCGCCGGCAGCAACTTCTGGAGGTTCACCGCCGCCGCGTCCGGGGCTTCCGATGGCGCGCGCGCCTCTTAACAGGTGGCTCCGCCGCTAGCGTCCCGCTCGGCGCCCGGGGAGCGCGGCAGGGGCGATCGGCGGGGCGGGGGCGGCGCGCGGGCGGGGAGCGGGGGCGGGACACCGTGCGGTGACAGCGGCGGCGGCGCGGGGAGAGGCGGGCGCTGCTCTGGCGGTTCTCGGGGACGCCCTCCCTTTCCCCTCCGCTGCTTCACTTTCTCCTGCTTCTTCCCTTTATCTGCCTCTCTCCTCCATTTGGTCTTCCTTCTCTTTTTCCCTTCTCATTTGCCCTCTGGTCCTCTTTTTCTCGCTCACTCTGTCGCGGTCACGCCCTAGGGCTGCTTTCCTGCTTTTTCCCGGCGAGCGCGCGCTGTCTCTGCCTTTCGCTGGCCCCCTTTCCCCGGCCACCCCAGAGTCCCCGCCGGTGTGTGCAGGACGCGGGGCTCCTCTGCAGCAGCCGCGCGGGTGGAACTGGCGCTCGCCCCGGCGGCCGCGACTTAAGGGACGGAGACCTCCCGCCCCTCCCCCCAGCCCCGGGAACCCCGGGCGCTCTGGGCCCCGCCGGGTGGGCGCTGCTGCACCGCGGGGTCCTGGGCCCCGCAGAAATGACTGCCTTTCGGGGAGCATCCCCCCCAGGGTACGCGACTCCTGAGAAAAGCCGGCTCTCCAGCCCGGCGGCGGGGAGGGCGACGGGCTGGTGGAGAGGTCACAGCCTGGGGCCTGCGCCCAAGTGTGCTCTCTGCTACCCTAGGACTTGCAGCCCCGTGTATCCCGCCGCTCAGAACGAAAAGTTCCTGCTCAGGCCTTTTACGGCACTTTGGAGCCCCCCAAATCCTGCATATCAGTGAATCCAAGGCTTCTTTTTTCCTCATGAAAATAGGAGCATTGTCTTGAAATGCGTTATAGATGCCTAAGCTCATGTTCTGTTGTTTGTCAATATTTTGACACAAGAAGGATTGGTTTTGAGAAAGAAAATCTAATTACAGGTTATAGTGAAGACTTGCTCTGTCACATCCCTCACTGACTGGGAGATGTTGGCGAGGTTTTTATGTGGATGTCCTTATTGTTTGTGAGGTGTGGTTTTTTTTCCTGTATTTTAATTCCGCTGTGCTTTTATGTACATTGTGAGGCTAGCCTACTTTCACTTTCCTCATTTTTCTTCTGTTTTCCCCCCTTCTTAGTGAGGTTTGTGTGCTTTCTGGGCTTGGGGTCTGGTTTTCTTATATACTACTTTTTGTTCACTCCTTGTTTATTCCCCGGCTCTGCTTTATCTTCCTTTATCTTTACGTTGTTCAGAAGTTTGGGTCCTTTTTCCACATTCTATATTTTGCTTACTCCTTTGCACAGCCTCAGTGCCACCATGTTCATTGGGGTTTTCCCCCCTCTTTATCTGCCCAGTTCAGTCTTTAATCTCATCCTGCTTTCTCCTTTCGGTCTTTGCTGACTGTCTTTCTTTCCGTCTTCTACTTTTTTTAATACAGTATAAATCTGCCCCTTCTCATTTCCATTTTCATCCATAGTTTTAACCTTGCTTTTCCCTTCTATTTTTCCTATATTTCTTTATTCTGCACCAGTCACTTGCTATCCTTTCCATGGTGCCTTCTACTCTGGCAGTTTCCCCACTCTTTTATCCATAAGGAGTTTTTGCTGTTGTTGTTTCCTTCTTACCTTGTTCTGAATGTCCTCTTTTTCAGTGTTTCTTCTAACGTCCTGTTTGGTTTGTCTCTGTCCCCAGGTGGAAATCATATCACTGAATCTAAAGGAGTGGAAAGGGGCTTTTTGATGTCCCTCCAACTCCCTATGTTTCTTATTTCCTTTTAGTTTCAGTGCTGCTGCTGCCTTTTTTTTTTTTTTTTTTTTTTTAGGAGAGGTCATAGAGAGGTGGGCTAGATAGCCCCAAGACAGGATGCCATGTGCTTGTTGGAAAGATGGGAATTGATTGGTAGTTTTCTGCCATGCAGTGAGGAGACTGGTCAGGGGCAAAAAAAAAAAAAAAAGACCATAATACTAGACATCATGAATTGTGGTCATACTATTAATCATTGGGGGACAAAGCCATCTCTTAACAGGCACAGTGATGTGAGTGGCCATCAGAGGGACAGTCACCTGAAGAGCTGATTGGCTCTTTGAGGAACTAGTGGTTCCACTTTGAACCAATAAGCATGTGTGTACAGACAGCCATCCTAGCACACTGGGTGGGGTAGGGGTAGGGGTGGTGATTTGCTTGTTGCACCCTCACAACAGTGGTACTGCAGGGTCTCAGGCTACCTCGTAAACTGAAAATAGTCAAAATGTCGATGAGATGAAATGAGTCAAGGATGGAAGAGAGATCACTGAGTGTCCAGAGAAAATGCAGTGAAAAGATGAAAGGGTTGAAGTGAACCTTATTTGCCATTCAGGGCCATAAACCATTGAGAGGAGAAATACATGATTAAAATAGATTTTTCAACATTCTTATAAAATCTCCTGAAGAGTATAATTTTCCTTAAAAGCAGTAATATGCCATGGTTCTAAAAGCATATTTTTCCTCTGTGGGAGGCTTAGAGTTAAAACCCACGTAGATCTTGATATGCAGCCTAAATTTGGCATCAGGAAATGGGAAATTGCATCTTTAAGCAGAGTACAATCAAAAATGAATTACAATAAATCCTATATAATTGCATAGGTCATTCTCTTTAATGAGATTTTATTAACCTGACTGTCAAGCTTTTGAGTCAGGCAGATATTTTATCTTCTTCAACTGATAAAAGTGTCAGCTATAAACCACCATATAAATATTCATAAATCTACACATCTGTGGCAGCCTATCAGCATCATTCTTTTGGACATTAAAAGCATTCTAATTACTTTCTGTCTAGCAGAGCTGAAATGCTGCCTGTTATAGTATGTGCTTGGCAGGCATGATTGCTTTTGTTTGCCATCACAAATAGCAGCATCCTATTTTATATACCGATGGTCCAGAAAATATTCAGGGATTGACTGAGCAGGATGAATATTAGGAAGCACCATCTGGTTTTGATAGCACTGAGTATATTAACTCATCTGTTAATTTTTGACACATCATTGATTTATTTATTTAGAAAAATTGCGTCCTGTTTTGCTGTGTTGATATTTGCCATTAGGAAAAAAAATTGCATGGCATTTTTTGGAAAGACATACAGTAGTTCATTGATTTAAGACAGGGGTGATGCTTCCAAAGATGCTTTCATTTTCTAACTTCTATTTTCTATGCCATGAGGTCCTCTCATAAAAAGAAGTTATATTAATGTTTTAAGGAAATTATCTATTTTGAACTAGTTGCAAATCCTTTGATAGATGTAATATATGGATACATGGTAGTATAGGTAACAAAAATTTTTTTTCTGCCTCTGCATTTTTAATATTAATATATTTCACCCTTTGTGGGCTAAAATCAAAAGATTACCACTAATCTTGACTACTGTGCTCTCCTTCATAGAAACAGAATACTCTTGGGGATCTGCTGTGATGGGCGAATTCCATTCAAGGCTTTACTTACAAAGAAGGATGTTAAAGTAGGGAGCCTGTGTCTCTGCTGAATTCCCATCCCTCTTCCTCACTTATCAGATTTAGGATGGATTAAACCACTTAAGTTCTGAAGAAATTCTAGAAATGAAGTTTTTAATTACAAAAGTAACAGGGGTTCGGATTCTGGAATCAGACTGGGCACCATTTGCAACATGATATTAGATCCCGACAGATTGCACGATAAAGCAAAATAAATTAGAGAGATGTGCTCATTTTAGAGTGCTTTGTGATTGTGATTTATTAACATTTTACGGTGTTTAATTTTAAGGAAGTTAGGGATAAACTAGGTTGTTTTAAAGCCTCTCTATAAACTGTTGACTTCGTACTTCCTTGCCATCACTTGACCGGAACATTCTGTGCCTAGCGGGGGAAAAGAGTTTAAAAATTCCAAAATACATGTTCACACTTTGCTCAGTTAAGAATCATGGATCAGTGGCCATTCAGTCGTGTTCGTATGAAAACAGAACTTATCTCCATTTCTTAGCGATGATGGGCATCGCACAGTCCTTGTGTTCTAATTACATTCTGTATGGAAAGCTGAAGCATTGCTGGCTGCAATATGTGTTAAGTGTAAAGATTTGCCATTTCCCACCAAGTATAACAGTAATATTTTTCATCATACTCTTCAATGTATTGACATAAAATGCTATTCAAATATAAGGTAGTGAAAAGAAGAGAATACAGCTTTAGGGCTACAGTTGGCATTTTTACATATATTAGTTCTGAGAACAAATTCAGAGTGAAGCATTTGAAAAAACTGCAGAGGCAAGAACAGTTTTATGATTGTAACTATTCTCTGATATTCTGAGTGCACTTTAATACATTATCTTCATAATGTAGTATATTACGTAATGATTTTTTCCTCAGCATATTACGAGTTTATCCTTCAGTTAAGAAAACAAATCATGCTTGTCCCTACATCAGATTTTTTTTCCCCTTAAAATCTATGCCCTAACATGATTTATCAATATGATTAAAACAGCTGAGCTCCTTAGGACATTGGACAAATACATTTGAGCAGTTCTTTCTAGGCAATTCTGTTTTAGCCTTTCCTTTCATATTTTGTTCCTTTCATCGAGGTTATGTTATAGGTGTATAGGCTGTAAATCACTTGGGACTATTCTGATTAAAATGCAAACAGTAAATACAACTTTAGATCTAGAATGGGATTATAGGATTAAATGAATGAAAACTGCTAGTGTGCTAGAATTGAGAATCCCCAATCAATATTGTCCTTTGATTTTACTAATAAAAGAACAAAAAGCCAGGAGTAAAGAAATGAGAATGCAGCATCTTAAACCTCCCCACTTGTATGGTTCAACTGTTTACTTTCTTGTTTATTCGGTTTTGGTCATTGTCAGATATAACACCCAACTATTTGAAGGCTTTCTCCATTAAGTTTTGGTTCAAATCATGAGCTCAGTTATTCCTTTCCACCTGGCTGGGGGCAGAGTCATCATCACTTCCAGTGCTCGGTGTGCGAAATATCCTTCCCATATCCACATCCCTTTTTCTCCAAGGCAGCAAGCCGACTTTATCTTGGCTGCTTCTTCAGCCAAGTTCCCAGCCCATCAATCAGCTCTAGCCTAAAACTATACCTGGCATCTAGTTCTTTCTTTAGTACTCAAAATAATCGTGTAAAAAATAGGCCTGTGCCTAATATTTGTGGGATTCACGGTAAGGGTACAAATGCTGTAAACTAAGATACTCTATTTATTTATAAGAGTCCCCACATGTATTCAGTAAACATTTCTTGAGGTTCTGTGCTGGCCCTCAAACCCCAGTCCACTCATGGAATATACAGTCTATAAATCTCTCCTGAACTGAAAAGAACTGGCCTCTGTGTTCTGACTTGTCATTTTTCCTGAGAGATTTAGGAATGGGAGCATTTTCTTGATTTGGGAGATATGAGAGGTGCTTCCTATATGCTCTGGGCTTTATGGATATTCTTATGAAATAAGTGAAATAGGAGACTTGTACCCGCTTCCCCTGATATCTTAGTTACTTCAGGAAGAATAGTAAGAAAAAACAAAGTAGAGGGTGAAGCACCACCTGGAGGTTTCTGAAGGTTGGTTTGCTGGTCACCATCCTGGGTTTTCTGGAGAAATCAATTTCTTAATCACAGCTATCTAGTCTGTTGTCCCCATAGAAGCCCTCAAGCATCTCACCACTTTTACTTTTCAAGGTTTTTTTTTTTCCCCCTCAGAAAAAAATACAGCCAGTCAACGTTTCCAGAGACAGCAAGTGACTAGTTACATTTCTATCATAAACAACGGATATCGTCATTTAGAACCTACAATATTTTGTTTGTTGCCATTATTCCACGTAGGGTGGGAGAGGAAATGAGAGGTACCGTGATAGCTCTGTATAAGCCCTAAAAAAGTTATCATCTGTCTCTCTGTGGGTATTTATTGATATAAATAGCGCGTTCTGGGTGGTGGTCCAGAAAGAAGACAGTGTTCTTGTGACGTTTACATTTAGGGTGAATTTCCAAGCCCCTTAGACTGACAACATTAAATCACATTTTCACGACACTGGGTTTTCTTCTTTCTTTCTTTTTGAAGTGAACTGATTGTTTTCTGTTTGCTTTTTGCTTTCCACTGATGGACAGTTAATACGCTTTAGAATACACTTGTGGAAACCAACTGGCACTCTCGGCACATACCATGTGAGAGATTTGGTGGGAGAAGCCCTGAGAAGAGGCACTGTTGCTTTTCAGATGCCGCTGCTATAGATCAAGCTAAACATTGGCCTTGACAAGAAATCTAGGTTAGCAGATAGAGTAAAAGAATGGTGAACACAGATGTTGGATGACGCAGTCTTGCTTCGGGGCTCCTCATTATTTGCCTTGTAGGCCCGCTCTTTACTTTACCTTAGACGTTCCGTGAGCTCTTCAAAAAGACTTATCATTCGCCTCCAGTTTGCATCTGGGAGCAACGTGCTCTCAGCAGGGATTGTATCAGCTGATTAATAGCAAGGGCATGAGGGCACTCCAGAAATAGACGTAATGATTGCTGTAAGCCCTCCTGTCAATGAGCAGTTGAGCCTGCAGGGCTGGCTCGATTCATTATAGTGAGGATATTAATGAAGCCAAAGGTGTGAGTTCAGACCTGTGCAGGCCGGTTAATACCACAGAGAGGGAGTCTCTACCCGGTGCCCCCGTCTCGCAGTCCAGCCATTTCCCAGAGTCAAGTTAGGGGTGGCTCATCGGGCACCCCCACCAGTCACAGAGCAGCCAGAAGCTCTGCATCCTATTAGAAGTGGATGCACCATGTCACCTGTGTGTGTAGCAGAGAGTAGAAGTCCATGTTTTTGACATTTTTTAATGTTAAACTCTAGATCGAGGACCCTACTTGTCCCTTGTCTTGGCTGGCAGTCTCTGATGTGTCTTCTCTTGTATTTCAGAGAGTCGTATGATCTTGGACGCCTTTGCTCAACAATGCAGCCGAGTCCTTAGCCTCTTAAATTGTGGAGGAAAGCTTCTGGACCCCAGCCATTCTCAATCCATGATTTCTTGCGTAAAGCAGGAAGGCTCAAGTTACACTGAGAGACAGGAGCAGTGCCCTGTTGGCAAAGGGGTCCACAGTCAGACCTCAGACAGTGTAGACATAGAGATGCAATATATGCAAAGGAAACAACAGACTTCTGCCTTCTTGAGGGTTTTCACTGACTCCCTACAAAATTACCTGCTCTCCGGGAGCTTTCCGACTGCAAACACCTCCTCGGTCAGTGAGTATGGCCACCTGGCGGACGTGGATCCTCTAGCAACGTCCCCCGTGCACACGCTAGGTGGCTGGACCTCCCCAGCGACGTCCGAATCCCACGGTCACCCATCCTCTTCTACGCTGCCTGAGGAAGAAGAGGAGGAGGAAGAGGAGGGCTACTGCCCTCGATGCCAAGAGCTGGAGCAGGAGGTGGTTTCACTGCAACAAGAAAATGAAGAGCTCAGAAGAAAGTTAGAGAGCATCCCAGGTACCCTGCCCCGTTCCTTGCAAGCCACCTGCAACTCATTCCTTTCCAGCGTCCCGTCTGCATGTGTGTGTGCACGCGTGCACGTACGTGTGGCTTTTTGTTGTCGTTTGGGCCGGCGATGTTGAAGAGTTAGAAAAACAGGCATATGCACAGTTTTAGCCCACCAGTGCCAAACGGAAATTTCAAGAGGAGCCACTAGCCTTGTCCTGTGTTTAAGCCACAGTCTTCTGGGGTGTAGGCCTGAAAACTATGGTCCAATTAAAAGATGTCTCCACTGATACATAAGTGATTCCTAGATGTAGTGCAGGGAGATTGAAATAGGCCAGGTTCTGTGAGCTTGAATTTTCTTCAAAAAGTGACCCTGTTCCTTTAAAACGGCTTTTGTATTTTTAAAGACTTCGATGTGTGTGTTTTGTTAGTCCATGATAGAAATTAAAATGAAATGATATCTACACAGGCAGGGCTCAGAGAACAAATGGTCTCTTCTATTCCACTAACTTCTCCCCTTTCTTGTTAAGTTTCAATAGGCATGGTCTCTTTTTAGCGTGCAAACTGCCCATTAAAGTTAATATGCAACTGTAAACTAAAAGGAATAGCTCAAAGACAGACCAGTTATTAAGCTGGTCGCAAACTAGCTGTGCTCCTGGCTAAACGTGAGGCATTTTGCCGCCTCGCAGAGACACTAGATCTGCAGAGTAGTAAAGTCATCTTTATGGCAAGATCTTCTCTGGGTTGCAAAGCCATTTTTTTCCCTATTTGGAAAGCTCCTGATTTTGCCTATATCTTTGAGGTCATTCCTGCATGTCTGTGGCTTATAAAAGACATTAAGACCTTTTTAATCACGCAGCCCATTGATAAAAATTTTTGAGCGTGTATCTACCAATGTACACATTCATTGGTTATTTACATACATATACTTGCATACTAATATGTTCAAAATAAAGCATACATAACATATTTAAAATTTTTAAGGCGGATCCATAAATAGAAACAGAAATTATGTTCTTTTCCTAACTCGGTGTCTTTGCACCACCCAGTTTGGCAGCTGATGTAAAAAGAAGGAAGTGTTGAAGAAAGTTACCCATTTGCTTATTAGAATTGCCAAATCAGAAGTTTATTTTCCTTCTGTCCTTTCATTTAAGAGAATTGCCCCAATAGAGCTGAGGTTTGGCTCAGAATGTTTTGGAATTAGATTGAGTGCAGTTGTGGGAGAGAAGCAAGAGGTGAAGTAAATCCATTCTCCGTTGTTACATTTGAGCCCTGGGGTTAGATGCGGAGTCTTGGCGTTGTCCCTGCCAGGCCGGATCTGACTGCAGCAGAGAGACCGGCGGGACCCAGAAGAAGGCAGTGGAACCAGAGCGCTACTGGTTTCTCCAAGTCAAAGAGATATGGGTGCAGCTGACACACTGGGATTTTACAACCCGCACAGTTTCATAAATTATGTTAACTATTGGTTTTACCGCCAAAAGGGAATGTTACATCTTACTCCCCACTCCTCTTTCATTAGGGGAGAACATAGTGTCCTGGAGATCAGCCAACTGCAGATCCTTACATCAGCCATTCAGAACTGTGGGGAAGAGTTTCAGAGTGCAAGGACAGGTGACACAAATGCCCAGAGTACTATTGCCTAATTCCTAATCGTAAATATTTGGTGAGCCGTCTGTCCTTGGTAAACTTACCAAGCAAATTTGGGGTTCACTCCACCTCCTGTTTCCTAAATCCGTACAGATGAAATGTCTGTGTCAGGGATAACTCATTGCTGGCCTGCCACTAATCATTGTCCTTCTCTGCTTCCCAGAAAGACGAAAATGCTGCAACTTCTTGAGTCCTCTTGATGGTCAGACATTGAATGACAGTTGTTGAAATTAGGCTAATGATCACCACTGTTACTGTAAACATTCCACCACTGTTACTGTAAAGAGTCCCCTCCATGAACTTGAACCAATGCTACGTGGAGAGCCATGATTGTTTTAAATAATCCATACTGAAATTCAGCTATATAGAGAAAAATCAGTTTGTCAGTTATGAATAGGAAAAAAATAGTGTGAAATGCAGGAAAGATTAGCTATTTGTGATTACTTAACTCATGGATTCATTACCTAGGGATACCTTAGTATTGGGCGTCAGGTTGAAAGTGCCCCTCGAGATGAAAGACTTGACTCAAAGAGAGACATAACTGCCCTCTGGCCCTCCTCACCTCCCAACCTCCATCTTTGGCTAAGCAACAAACCAGCCTGTGGGTGATCACCCAAGAATCCACTTTGGCATTCTACGAGCTATGCCTTTGGTGTGGGCAGGGCCGGGGGGAATCTGTTACTTTTATCCATATGAAGAAAAGTACAGCAATAATACTCTGGTTTTGTACGTAAGAAGAATATTTTGCAGGCAGTAACTTTCCTGTGAGATTTGGGATCGATTTTCCCTAAGCAGTATCCGTGCTTCCCAATGATCCCAGTAGGCCTCTGTTATCCTAGAGGCCGTACATTTCCATGGAAGGACCTGGGGCTTTCTTCCTGTAGAATCTGCCCGTATGTTGTACGATCACTCTTCTTACAGCCAAGCAGGATGGATGAGTACAAAGGGGAGAGGAACATGCAGCAGTTAGCAGAGGAAATAAGGTGAACAAGATGATGGGGGCACCTGCAGTGGGTCAGTTCGGGGGCTGTGTTCCTCAGGCACTTTCCTCTCTCTCCAGAGTCAGGCTGTTGAGCAACTCGGAGATTCCAGTTTCTTTCTTTTTTTTTCCCCCCCCTGAATTAAAGCGTTTATATCTGGGAGCAGTTCTTGAACTGAGAGTTCAAAAGAAATGAGCCTATTAGTCTACAGGAAAAAATGCTTTCACTTGGGCAGCTGTAAAAGGGGGAAAGGAAGGTGACAGCCCTCACCAAAAGGAGAGACTGGGGAGGGGTATTCTTTCCGGCACCACCCGAGAGGGCCTTTGTTTATTGTATTATTTGTGAAACATTCAACAAAGTCTTATTGATTATCAACTACAGGCAAACGAGGGGCTTCTAGAAAGTGCTGTCTAACTTACTTTCCAGAGTTATCTGCAGATATAGGCAATTAAATATTTTATCCCAGGAAATAGCATTAGCACATTTTCTTTTGCATTAGATTATCACACTAGAAAATAGAAAGTCTGTTTAAAAGTTTAAATTTTTTAAAAGAAAGTGGAAACAGGTTAAAAGAAAAAAAAGTCACAAAAGGAAGACATTTGGATCAGGAATACAAAGAGCTGAGAGGTTATTAAAAGAAGAATGGTAGGGCTTCCCTGGTGGCGCAGCGGTTGAGAGTCCGCCTGCCGATGCAGGGGACACGGGTTCGTGCCCCGGCCCGGGAAGATCCCACATGCCGCGGAGCGGCTGGGCCCGTGAGCCATGGCCGCTGAGCCCGCGCGTCCGGAGCCTGTGCTCTGCAACGGGAGAGGCCACAACAGTGAGAGGCCCGCGTACCACAAAAAAAAAAAGAAGAAGAAGAATGGCGATGGGCAAACTTCTCTATGGAGAAGATATCAGGTTAGAGTAGTCACATTTATTCAGAAAGCTTACAGTCAGCACTGGGTGAAGAGAACTCATAAGGGAGGGTGGATATAAAATACCATATTTCATCTAATTTAAGCCCCCATTGAATGTAAGACACACCAATATTTCATGTTCCACTAAGGAAGAAGAAAAAACACTGCAAATCGTAATTGCACATTATAATTATCTTTGAACACCAAGTTCAGAGATTTAAAAATATGATAAAATGTGGGCGTTAGAAATATAAAATACTGTATGGTAATTAAAAAGTCACTTCCACACTACTATATATAAAATAGATAATCAGCGAGGACCTACTGTATAGCACAGGGAACTGTACTCAATATTTTGTAATAAGCTATAAGGGAAAAGAATCTGAAAAAGAATATATATGTGTGTGTGTGTGTGTGTGTGTGTGTGTGTGTGTGTGTATATATATAAAAACTGAATCACTGCTGTACACCTGAAACTAAGACAACATTGTAAATCAACTATACTTCAATAAAATTTAAAAAATAATAACTTCCAAAGTAAAATAATTATGACACATTAAAAATACCTTGAAGTTTTCTAAGTGCCAAATATAGAGAAGATATACTTATTGTTGATATTAGTAAAGAACTTTCTACTTTCTAAAAAGTACATTTATGATCATCTCAATTTATCTTCATAACTCCAAACAAAAATTAATATTCCCATTTTACAGACAAAGAGGTTGCAACCTGGACAACGTCTGTGGCAGACCTCAGATTACAATCGAAGCCTCTTGACTCCAGAGCTAGTTTATTACCCTCTTCCACCCTCAAAATGTAGTCGATTCTCATTATTCGCAGTCGTTCTATTCTGTAAGCTATGAGCACTGAATCAGCAAGGCATTACTCTGAGGGGAAATACGGACCTCGGTTCCCGAGAGCCTCTGGTCGCAACATTTTCGTCAGCCAATCACAAAACCTCGTTTTAAGTATGTTTTTGTTTAATGAGCCCTTATTTAATATATAGTATTAATTGGTTAACACTGAATTCACAGCCAGCAACGCTGTGACTCAAGCTTGAACAAAGCTTATCTAACACGCATTTTCCCCTTGAAGCACATCACAGCCTTGCGCTCAGTGACACTTAGACAGCACTTCAACTCTCCGTTTGGGGCTCCTTTTAAACAGCGAAATCACCAAGCAGAAAAAGCACAAAAATGCAAAAACCATGGCACTAAACAGAACATGAAAAGAACCCTTGTTATCATATGAGGGCTGAAACGAGCAGGCCAAGTGTTACCTTGTTCAACCTCAGCTGGGGGTGTGTGGTTCCAGAAATTCATATTTCTCAGTGACCAGCCAAAGTCCACAGTGACCACAAGAGCACCCCAAATACAGATTTGACCATTACAAATACATTTTAGCAAGTAGACAAATTTGCAGATCCAGAACCTGCAAATAATGAGGATCAAGTGTACTAACTCCGGAGGCTACAAACTAGAGAATCAACCTTGGATTACGTACAAAGTGCTGATCCTAGGTAAGGATATTCTACGTACGAAGATTTTAAAAAGATAAATCGGTGTCCGTTTTTGGATAACTAGTTTTGTAAGAAAAAAAAGCCCTTGGAGTAAGTGCAGTGTCGCAGTGCCAGTGCTCTCCCGTGCTGGTGCCACCCTCCAGCCCACGTGCCCAAAAGTGCCTATGGGAGAAGGCTCAGGTCGACTTCTGGTCCCGAGAAACACATTGATCGTACTTAACGTGCGCGTTCTAAGGAGAATGAATGTTCTGAGTAAAAAACTAGAGCGAGTGATAGGAACAGAGAGCAATAAAGGATTGAGTTCTTTTACTCAGAATTTGGTAGAAGTCAGCACAACTGTTGGCGGTAGCTGTGAGACTGAGGGACACAGAACAGCGTGGGCTGAAGAAAATGGCCCTGGAGTCAAACCTGGGTTTGGATTTCTGCTCCTGCCACTTGCTATCTGTGGTTTTAGGCAACTTACTTAACCATTCTGAGCCTCGGTTTCCCCTTTCTGTAAGGTGAGGTTAATAATACTGGAATGCTGGAAGTATTAAGTTCATTAAGTAGCAACTGAGTGCCTGCTAGGTGTTCCAGGAAGCACTCAACAAAGAGCAAACCTTAAGAAACAGAGAGGCAGGGGGCTTCCCTGGTGGCGCATTGGTTGAGAGTACGCCTGCCGATGCAGGGGACACGGGTTCGTCCCCCGGTCCAGGAAGATCCCTGCCAGAAGTTGACCTCATTTCAGAATTCCATTGGAGCACGATACATCCAATTCCACATAGAATTTGAAAAACGTGCTAACATTCATGGTAGTTCTCATTTTGACTTTGGTTCAAATAATCGAGTATAATGATTTTATACTTTTCCAGATACTATTTCTACTTCTACTACTACATGCAAAAAAAAAAAAAAAAAAAAAAAAAAAAAAAAAGAGAGGGACATGGTCCTGTTCCTGATCATACAGAAATCTTAAGTGGCTTTCTCAGATTGTTGATGGTAGTCTTACCTTGTAAAAAGGTCAGCGTTCAGTTAGTTACCCAGGTTGGGAGCTGCAGTTCCATCCATAACCATGTCTCTCCCTCCTTGATGTCAGCCTCCTCTCCTCTGGATTCCACCTCGTACATACCCACCCGTGTGGGGTCCTCCCCCCTCTCCCCACTGCTTTCATCCAGGCCTGTCTCACCATGTGGACTCCTGCGATAGCCACTCAACTCCCCCAGACGCCAGGCTCTGCCAACTGAAAAGGCCCACGTCACCCACTGCTGAAAAGCCTCTATTGGCCCGTGGAGTAAATTCCAGCCCCTCAGTGTGGCATGTGACATCCTTCACTGCCTGAGTCTTCCTGTTCATTTTTGGAGACTCGCCCCTTAGTTCCCACCATACACCGAGTGTTCCAACCCCTCAGGACAATCTGTGATTCCTGAGCTGCCGTGCACTTGCTTCTGGTCTTCCCTTAACTCCTGCTGTCCTTCCAACATACCCTCCTTTTCCCCACTCGAGAAACTCCTACTCAGCCATCAGTACCCAGGTCAGGCCACACCCCTCCATAACAAACCCCTCCCCCAGTTCCCAGGCAGAATTAACCACTTGCTGTAGTACATCATGCTTGCTTCTGTTGAAGTCTATCAGGGCCAGTTTTTACTCTCTGTGTGTCTGTCTCTTCTGGGGTATTGATACGAGGAGAGGCAGGCTCTGTAAGGTCCTTGAGGATGGAGACTAAGTCACAGTCATCCTCATAACCCCGATTCCCAGCCCAGTGTCAGGCACGTTCTGTTGTAGCAGCTACACACGTCAATTCAATTAAACAGAGACAGGACATTGTGATAATCAAGAGAACTACCATGCGTCTGTAGGCTGAGTAACACTTAAAGCTCATTGTTTATTTCTAGACATTTACAGTTGAGGAACTTATACTTTACGGAGACGATATGAATAGGACACTTGAAATAAGCACACAGATGGCATGGTCGTCAGAGGACAGTAAACAATTTCAATCTCCCTATAAAATTGTATGTGGTATACTTTGAGGTAAATGTTTTGAGTCTTTAAATAACAATTATAGGGCTTCCCTGGTGGCGCAGTGGTTGAGAATCTGCCTGCTAATGCAGGGGACACGGGTTCAAGCCTTGGTCTGGGAGGATCCCACATGCCGCGGAGCAACTAGGCCCGTGAGCCACAACTACTGAGCCTGCGCTCCGCAACAAGAGAGGCCGCGATAGAGACAGGCCCGCGCACCGAGATGAAGAGTGGCCCCTGCATGCCACAACTAGAGAAAGCCCTCTCACAGAAACAAAGACCCAACACAGCCAAAAATAAAATAATTAATTAATAAACTCCTACCCCCAACATCTTCTTAAAAAAAAAAAACAGTTATATAGCAAAGTAGATTAAATAATGCTTGAGGAACAAGAAGAGAAACTGATCAAGGTGTTAATGCAATGATCTGCCAGGAAAATTAGGTACTCGAGACCCAAGCACCCTTAATATGGGCAAAAACAGAATCAGAGCAGTTTTCCTTGGAAGGCCCTTACTTAAGAGTCTCTCAGACAGTACAGCCACCAACAGTGCAGAGTCAATTCAGTAGCTAAACGTGAGCCTTGTCTTTGGTCTTCCTGGCCTTCGGCCTTGTGCCCAGATACCACCCACAGGACCCACTTGCCTTCAGGAGAGCCTTATAGCCAGTAAAGTCACATGAAATTCCACTTTCTTCCAGCGCATGTGCATCAGCCGGCCTCGCTCAGGTCTTAGCACTGCTGCCTAAGTACTGGGGGTGTAGAGATGGGAGAGTCGTCCTCCAAGTCCTTCCAGGGCTATACAGGCAACACTGAAGGTCATATATAGCAAAGGAAGGGGAGATAATAGTCATGTAGACATTCTTCAAACAACTTCTAAGTAGTTATAATCCATGCCCACTGTAGAAATTTTTTTAAACTGGTTTTTACAAGGATGATAAAGGATAAAGGTAATAATAACTGCCCTAATTCTGTTACCAAAATATAATCATTTTAAATTATTAACACTTTGGTTTATTTCTTTCCGATCTCTTCTCTGTGCACATAATTATTTTTAACATGGTTGAGGTCACACTGAATATTCAGTTTTGTAAGTGTTTTTGTGCTTCACTTAAACACTTTTTCCCTAAACATATGTAAAGTATGGATAAAGTATCAGAAGTTTCGTTCAAATCTTAGTCAGTCAGTGAGTATTTACAAATTTTACTAAAACTTCCAAACTAAATTCAGAGTAATACCTCTCACATGTCACTTGGAAAAGCAGTGACATATACACAGTTGCATTGCTGCTACCGAGATCCTTCTTTTCAGCAATGTGTAGAAGGGACTCACACACAGAAGTTAAACGGAGTCCCAAAGGCCACACAGTTAATGAAAAGCCAGAACTCAACAGCAACTTGTTTCCTGTCTCCGTTAGCTTCTCAAGTCTTCTGCTTTTTTCCTATAATCTGTGCCCATCGCCAGAAGATCCATTCTCACTCACTGTGGCATCAGCAAAGTGGGTTAGACTGTTTGTTTGTGGAGCTCTAGTAATGTGGGAAATTATTGTTTGTCATTCAGTTAACTTGCTCAAACTTTTTGGTGAACACTGCATACCCTAGCAGAAATGGTGTGGTTTAGAAAGTGGATTTTCTAGCTCTCAGTGACTCAAAGTCTCTACTCAGCCATACCCAGGGTGAAAGTGTCTGTCAGAACAGAGAACTGTTGGCAGGTAAGTGCGCCCCTTAAAAGGAACTTGGGCAAGGTCTGGCAGAATTATAAATAAAACGCAGGGTTTAGTTACATCAGGGTGGGCTCTAAAGTGGGTTAGTCTTTTAGTAGGATGATGAAATTAGAGGTACTTGACAGGTTTTATTAAACTTTGGTTTAATAAAAGTCCTACTTCAAACTGATACACACGTGCCTTCTTTTTGTTGAAGGCACAATCTTGTGGTTGTCCCGAAAATGCTTCTTTAATTTGAAAAATGTATTCAAATGACTATACAAGAGTGACCTATGACACAGGTCTGTAAGACACAAATCTGTAAGGATGCTATTTAAGAAAATATTTTTTGGCAAGAAGAAAAATTTCCTAACCTACTTCTTATCATTCAAATTCTTCAAAAGGATGTTGATGTCGTTTTTGATTTGTGTTGCAATGTGATATCACCTGAAAAACCCAGAGCTATTAGCAGGAGAGAAAGATAGTTTCAGTTTGCTCTCTTAAAAAAAAAGTGCTGAGAAAATGAAGTGAAGAAAGCTCAGTGGTGATACTTTAAAATTAGGGTTTAGGTTAAATATTTATTATTTTCTTCAATGTGACAAAAACATCTTAAGAAAACACACAGCCAAGAGAGATAATGGCAATAATTCGTATCCGTTAGATTATTTACTAAGTTACCAAGACCTTTAAAAGCAATCAGTTAATACTCTGGAAAGGGCTCTAATATAAATCTTAAAATATAAGAATCATTTATGCAATGGTATAAAAAAATGTCAGACTCTATGTTGGATTAACATCTGTTCAGTTTTATTGTGATTATTCAGTGACTCTGTGAGACTGCCTCACAAAATATAGTGCAACAGTTAATGAAATACATAATAACTGAATCTGAATTGGACCAGATCAGGTGAGTTTCTGGAGAGGGGAGGAGTGAGACACTTACCAGAAAAACTACGTGTGTCTGTGTCAGGAAGCAGGTCTAAAGTGCATGGCTTACTGCTTTACTGAAGAACTAGGAATGAATGGCCCTACAAATGAACATTATATCATTGATCCAAAACCAGTGAAACATTAGTTTTCAGTACTTTAATTTTAAAAAGTACCGTCGGGTGCTAATGTTACAACTTGAGTCAAAGAAGACGTGTCTCTTCTGTGAGTTGTTCAGTGTGATATCATTATTATTAACCCAAATTCATCTTAGAGTAGGTTTGACTTAAAAGTTTTCAGTGAGCTGTGCTGAGCCTAAAACTTCTCCCCGAACCATAGCATCTGTTCTATATTTACAAACTGAAATAACTACAGATGTCAAATGAGAGAAGATTCTATTTCCTTTAGAAAATGAGTCTTTTTTTTTTAGAAGTTTGCATCAGAAATCTTTTTAAACCTTAAAGCTTTTTATTTTCCCAGCACAAAATAGCTAATGTGCAATTGCTGCAATTTCTTCTACCCAGTGCCCTGCCAGACGGTTTTAGACTACCTGAAGACGGTGCTTCAGCATTACAACCAGCTTGTGATCCCACAGCCAGCCGACCAGCCGGCCGAGGTAGGTCTCATTCCATTTGGATTTTCCTTAAGATGAAGCATCTTGGTAGTTTACCCATGTATATATATACCAGAACAGATTGGCTAGCAAAACACGTGTTTGACTCTGAGGTTTATGGGTGAGTATATATCCTGTGGAGAAAGATCATGCATCATGAAGATTCAACTCTGTACTCCGAGGGGGGAGAAAAAGAAATAGTTTGAATCCTGCGGGCAAGTCTCCCCCCATTCTTTTGGCACAGAGAACCCACCTGTCGTTCCCTCAGGCAGAGCCAGTGTTTGTTCCAAGTCTTCCCACCCTGAAAATCAGCCCTCCTTTGATTCTCCCTCCGTCCCTCAATGATTATCTTTTCTTTCTCCTTCCATCACCCGAAGCATCCTATCGGCACCTTCATCCTACACCACGACACATCCCGCTCCTTGAAGGTTGGGTCCAGGTCTCGTCCCCATTGGCATCCCCAGTGCGTGTCATCGAAGGCATTTGCTGAATGGGGACCTCATTCTTCTCCCTGATTAAACACTTGAAAGACTGGTGTATATTCATTGCTCCACTCTCAGTTCTCCTTTGCCCTCCCCTGCCTCCATAATCCGGCTCCACCTCCAAGACGCAGTGAATGGTCTGCAAGAGCCCCCCCAGCCTGCTACTCTCCCAGTTGTCCAGTCCAGGGGCCCATTTTCCAGCCCTCGTCATCCGCAGGGCCTCACCCCTCCTCCAGCTGCTCCCTTTCTCTGGGCCTTTGTATCAGGACTCTCTTGTGGTTCCCCGTCCCTTTCTTATTAAGCTTTAAGGAGTTTTCCAACCACCGTTCTCTGGACTTTGACCTTTCATCTCTCCGCTGCCTTTCTCTGCTCAGTTACGCTCTCTCTGAACATCAACCATGTGTGGATTTACGAGTCCCAAATTTAGATCTAGACCCCAGTCCCCAGGACTCGACTCCAGACCATTGTGTCCTACTGCCTGACCAGTGGAACTCACGATGCCTCCTCTGGATACCCATCGTTACTCCTGTTTCCTCTTCAATAAAAGCAGCACCAACCCTGGGCAGAAACTTTCGAGGCATCACGGACTCTTCCTCTTCCTCATTCCTGACAGTCACGTTGAACAGTCTCTTGTCTCTAGTTCATTCTCAGTCACATGTCACCTGGACTGTCGCAGTAGATTCTTTCTTCTCCGTGCTCCACCCTGGAAAGTTATTTTTCTAAAATACAGATCCAAAATAAATGTCACATGCTTAAAATCCTTTGCTCCCTAAAATAGGGTGCACATTTTATTTTTTTATTTTTTTTTAACCGACCCCGCTTTTAAACCCAAAGTCTTTCCAATCAGTTTCTTTCCTTTTTTTTTTTTTTTTTTAACTTATTTATTTTATTTGGTTGTGCCGGGTCTTAGCTGCAGCAGGTGGGCTCCTTAGTTGTAGCTTGTGGACTCCTTAGTTGCAGCATGCTTGTGGGATATAGTTCCCTGACCAGGGATCGAACCCAGGCCCCCTGCATTGGGAGCTTGGAGTCCTACCCACTGCGCCACCAGGGAAGTCCCGGGTCCACAATTTTTAACATTTCTATTATACAAAAAGCACATCTGAAAAGCCCACTTCTTCCAGAAGCTCTTCCTATTTGCCACACCCCTCTGTGCTCAGAGAGCACATTGTTCGTGGGACTGAATCAGAACTTACTTACAAGTTAATATACACCTCTGTCTTCCATCTGGATATGACTCTATGAAGACATTAAATAAGTGCTGTTCAAATTGGTTTGTTCAAAGTGACTTGACAATAGGTCAGAGTTGGTATAGGTCACCAATACCCTTTTGGTGGCTAATATGAAGAGAATTCTATAAAAATATAAAAATAAGGGAAATATCTACATTTCCTCCAGATAGGACTATTTCAAACTTTATTACCCATCATCATCGTTATTACTATATTATTTTTATTGTCATTTCAGGCAAATGAGCATCTTCTCAGTAGTAGTATTTAATCATATTTGATTTCTGTTAGCTGTGCTGAAACAGCATGGGTAACCTCATCCACAACAAAGAGCAGTGTGAGTTGTTTGGGGCTATAAATGACTTTCTCTCTTTCTCCTTCCTTCCTTCCTGTCTCCCTCCTTCCCTTTCTTTCTTTCTTGAAAATGACCTCCAAATGGTAGTTCTACATTTTGGAAGAGCTGTTGAGCTCTTCTGTAGGAGTGGATGCTTTCAAGCTTGGAGAGGGCACCTTCCCTAGATTGCCAGCCCTCTCATCTCAAGTACCTCCCATCTTGAAATAGCCTCAGCTCTTGTTTTAGGGGCAACTCTGAATTTGGGGACAGGGTTTCCAGCTGTGCCTTTTGACTTGTGAGACTTTGGGAGAGGATTTAACCTTCATGGCCAAACAGCCACGGGCATCCTGGCTTGCCAGATGAGCTCACACACCCGAGGGAAAGCTGTTTTTAAAACATACAGCGGGGCTTCCCTGTTGGCGCAGTGGTTGAGAGTCCATCTGCCGATGCAGGGGACACGGGTTCGTGCCCCGGTCCAGGAAGATCCCATGTGCCGCGGAGCGGCTGGGCCCATGAGCCATGGCCGCTGAGCCTGCGCGTCCGGAGTCTGTGCTCCGCAACGGGAGAGGCCACAGCAGTGAGAGGCCCGCGTACCGCAAAAAAAAAAAAAAAAAAGAAAGAAAGAAAAGAAAAGTAAGAACTCTTCATTATAGCCACCGGTATTGAGTGTCTTTTCCGTGCCAGCCGCGGTGGTATTTACTGCATCAGTCACCCACCCGATGGATGTTCATTGCACCTAGTACATGTCAGGCACTGTTCTTCCTTGCTATCTGCCTCCTCCTCCCCCCAGCCATAACCTTCTGTTCCTTATCTTTGTGGAGGACACCCCCATTGCACCTGGGAATCATCTTCACTCCTCAGTCCCCCGTACCCTGGCTCAGTGGATTGGTTGCCTGACCACCTTGGTTTTACATCTCTCATCCTCACTTCTCCATCGGCACTGCCCGTCACTCCAGTCGTCCCTCCATCTCTCCCCTCCTGCCGTGAAACAGCAGCCTGGGCTGAAGGACCCTTCGGGACCTCTGGGCTGCTGCCCATCTTTTGATCATACATAGTACACAGAGCCAAGGGTTGGTTTATGCTCCCGAGTACTCGTATTTTAAACGCATGATAATTTAGTTCTTCCCATGTTATACATGGGGAAACTTTGGTCCAACAAGTTAAAGTAATTTGCTCAAGAAACAACAAATAAAACCCAGAGCCAAGGTTTAGTTCAAACCCAGGCTGACTCTAAATTCAAACCACAAACCACCTCCCTCAGCTGCTTCCCTTAAAAAGGACACAGAGTCACACTCCTGCTATTTCAAGGGAGTATGAATGCTGCGGTGATGAGTTTCCATGGGTAATTCCATGGGTAATTCAGTCACAGTTTCATAGCCATACCTGCTGCCTCTTTCTTTCCTGTTGGCTCCTATACCATTTGCCCTTCTCAGAGCTTAACTGAACAGAGCACTTTTTTAAATTAAAGCCTATCAGTTCCAGATAGTGCCAAATTTATAACCTGTAGTAAATTTGCAGAGTTGTAAAACTGAGTGAGTTTCCCTTCTTTATTTTGTACACCTTAATTACTGGGGAAGGAGTACATTAAAACTGAGATCATGGGTTAATTAATTTGTCCTGGACTGTAGAATTTTATGGACAACCAGACCTAAAATAATGGTCGTGTAG
>NW_006779909.1:1768216-1799498 GCF_000442215.2 Lipotes vexillifer | reverse complement strand
TAGGTGCAATTGACTAAACATGGCTTATAAATGTTACAGAAATTCCTGTAATTAGTCCCAATGCAACTATTTAGTCTGGGAATTTTATAGCAGACATAAATTATGAAGGTGAAAAGTAAGAAAAATTTTGAGTTGACATAGTGGCATTTGCAGAAGCTATAATTTGAGGAAACTTGTTTTGCATTATTATTAGTGATTATTTTTTTTGTTTCCACTGAATTCCCCCTCTTTAAAATTCACTTTTTAATGTTTCCACTGAAATACAATGGCTCTCAGATATTAGGTGCATGAAACACAAAAAAATACCTTATGGAATTAGCCCACCAGCATCATTTCTAAAAGTACTTAACCGCCAACCAAGGGATGAAGAGACCTGTTTGATCACACTCTTCAAAGTCGTTTTTGCATATTTTAATAGATTGAAAAGGAAAGTTACAGGTTATATTTAAATAGTGTCCCCTGTCATTGGATCTTGACACATTTTAACCTACCTGTTAAAATGCAAGTTATAAATAGCTCCTCTTTCAAAGGTGTTCATTATACCTCATTGGCTCTTGTTATAGAAAATGCAAATGTAATTTGAAAAGTGCCCCGTTCTGAGTGTGAGCAATTACTTGTGCTCTTCAGTACCTGGTTCATTGTCAGTATAGCCACTTGGTTAAAAAGCATGTTTGCCTTTGAAATGGAGATCGCCTGGGCTGCTGGCTGGCTGGCCGGCTAAGTAGGTAATGAGAAAATATTTCGCTTTTCCAGGGAAGCAAGCAGCTGCTGAACAACTATCCTGTCTACATAACGAGCAAACAGTGGGACGAGGCTGTAAATTCTTCAAAGAAAGACGGGAGGCGGCTCCTTCGATACCTCATCAGATTTGTTTTCACAACCGATGAGCTTAAGTACTCATGCGGCCTTGGGAAAAGGAAAAGGTCAGTGCAGTCAGGAGAGACAGGTCCTGAAAGACGCCCTCTGGATCCAGTTAAAGTAACATGCCTCCGAGGTACTGCATCCTTCCACTCAGTGTCCATCTGTGATCTCATTTCACCGCATTGGCTGTGGCTCCCCCGTGCAAGTGTTCAGCCTTTACTGTATTTTGGTTTCTTTCCGCTGAGACGTTATAGGCTTCATGTGGCCCATCTCCTTGGTATCAAGAAGTCCTTTAAAAATTCTTTGTTTGCTTTAGCACTTAATGGCACATAAGCACTGCATAGCACCTCATGTTTCACGCTTTAAGTTCAGATTTTCTTTGCTGCCCGGGAAGGCAACCTCCAGCAAAACTGGAGCACTGGGGAAAGCACAGAGGAAAAGAAGCCGAGGAACCTCAAAAACTTATCCCAATTTCATTTGCAGCCTATGACGCCCTCCCCCAATCTAGCTACCTTCTCAAGAATACTTGCCCCAACTCCTTAAATTTATTTAGAATTAATTTTCCTTAGGCCTAAAGTATTTCTCGCCCACTCAGATTTTATTCTGTTCGTTTTTTTTTTAAGTTTCTGTATTAAAAAAATGCTACTCAGATAATACCATTTCCTCAGCATTAACAGCTGATTACTTTGTAGCTGATCCACACTACGGATAGGCCAGGCAGAGGGTAAGGAGGTGTATACGGTTGATTCAGTGGGTGCAAATAAATAAACACAGACAAGTGGAAACATTATAATGCCAACAAAAGCGCATTCACACCTGAAAAATCCATATCAAATAGCTCAAATATTAACCTATACAGTTCAAGAGTGATTTTATTGGTTGGAAAGACAATAATGATTTACTCTGGACAGGGATCGAAATATTTCCTGGTGAAGAAATCACAGTGAAAAACCTTATCACTGATAAGGCCTTAGTCATCAGAAGGGACACTCACTCCTACACCCCTCTGGGCCTGCCCACGGTGACTGTCAGCGTGCCTGCGGTGCCTGTGTAGTATTTGTTAGTAGCAGAGATCCCCAGACCCACCCTGAACTTCTGATTCAGCAGGTCTGGCGTGAAGACAGGGGAGGCACGCATTACTGCACCTCACGACCACACCAGGTGATTGATGCTGGTGGCCTAGACTTGAGAAAACCACCTAGAATGAAAACACCAGCATTAACTCAGCACAGGTGTGCTGGAGCACCCCCTGTTGGCCAGTCTGAAAATTCTACTTACTCAGAGTGACTGGGAGATGGAAATTTCCAGGGGCTGTCTTAGCAAACTAGCCATAGTTTCCTTTATTCCCCAGCATCATCAGAGCAGATGGAGGCAGCAGAGGCAGTGGTGAGCTTGGGGGCCGTCCTGAGAGCCCGCTCCGCGAGTACTCTGGAAGTTCCCCTGAGGCTTACCAGGGAATCAGGATAAGGGGCCCCACTAAGGTATCCCTTTCCAGAAATCCCTGTTAAACAATTTATATTTTAACAAGCAAGTCAGTGAAACTGAGGGATTAATATACGTCTCAAAGCACTAGTGTCAATGCTGCGGGACCCACTGTGACACCGATGCAGCCCAGCCTGCCTGACCAGAATGTGCACTCCCCAGCAGGGAGAGCTGGGCAGGACCCACAGGCTTCCGCCCGCCCATGGGTGGAGAATGCATAGGCAAGAACTGCTGATAGTGTCAGGGGCAGCTGGTTAGAGCATTTATGTCTGTCCCAAAGGCTGAAATGCTGGGGCCTTCCTGTGACCTAAATGGGATTCCCTTCCTGCAGGTTTATGCTTGCTGACTCCCAGGGTGGACATCCTCGTGGTCAGCAAGATTAGAATGACCAAGGAAGCCTCAGACAGTTGGACACTTGAGGGATGGAAATCAGGGTGCTTCGGGGAATGAAATCAAATTCTAGGCTGGCCTGTCCCCAGGGTGGTTTGACCCCGGAAGGAAAGGGGGTCAGTGATGTGAGGATGCTTCCTATCCGTGTAACAGAAGGAGCTCTACTTGTAGCCTGTAGTAGTCTGGCACAACGTTAGGGGAAGTCCTGTTGCAGCAGCGGGCACTGAGGAGGGGGAGGGGTGGGAGGTGTCACAGAGCAGCACGTTCTTAGAGGGGCAGGGCTGCAGCACCCTCAGCAGTTAGCCTTGACTTCCTCTCGTGGATACTTGGGAGTCTTTCATTTCTTTGTGTTCATATGAGAGTGGGGAATCTGGATAGAGAGAAACTACTTAAACAGTTATTGAATACTTAACTGAACACATGAGGTAGGGAACTTGAGGAAGACAGAGAGGAAGAGAAAACAGAATGCCTGAATTCTGGAGTTGATAGCCTGGCTGGAGATGATTTGAGGACATAATGAATAGACGTGAATGCAAGGAAAATAATAGGGAGAGGGCTAGATATTTGAGCACTCGTGGTCCCAGAATACCTCCTTTCTCTCTGCTCAGCATTATAATGACCATGACCTAGGTTTGGAAAGCATCCTTCGGTGTTTCCTAGGCCTGTAGCCCAGCATAGGCCATCTGGTTCCTGACAGTTTTGCAGGGCGAGGAGCTGAATAAACACAGTTGTATCCCCCAGGAGGGCCACTAGGGCTGGGACTTAGGCGAGGTGAATGAGTCTCTCACCTCAGGATGGAGTTGAAGGGGATGCCCCTGCGTCTCTGCTAAGACGGGCACAGTTCAGTTCATGGGATTTTTCTGGTCCAGGTACTTAAAAGCATCAGCTTCCATGGGCAAATAGGGTCGGGATTTCACAAATAAATTTCAGACAAATCCAGTCCTACAGCCAGAACCATTGTCTTGTAGAGGGAGCAGTGCTGGCGAAGAAATGGTGTGTAAATGGCAGTCACCTTGAACTTTCAGTCAGCTGTGAAAAAAGCACAGTTTGACTTAGAACTTTTTCCAGAATGCTCATTTCAGTAGAACTTTTTCCATTTCAGTTTACAGATGTCCATATTAAAACAGCTGTGTAGGAACTATACATGTCCCCTGACTCCCTGAGAAAATAGAGGAAGGGTTAATGTGAGCTCAACCCAAGGGAGGCCAAGTTTGTTTCATTGGAGTCTGAGCTACTTTTTGTATATTCTTTCTTCCAGGAATGCTGATTGCTTTCTGGTGATATTAAATATTTAGAGGAAAAGTCATCTAAAAAATATTTGTCAGTATACTTACAGATATCAATTAGAGAAATAAAGTATAGCCTGTAGTAACATTTTAAGAATGTGAAAACCTGAACCAAAACTTAGGCAATTTCTTACTCATTGAGATTTTATTTTTTTGCACTTAATCTACAAATCAGTAGCTGGTTAAAGAATACCATCTAATGATATTTGCTGTGCTTCTGGAGAAAGTTAACATTCTAAAAAATGTGAGCATGTTAACAACAGGGTTTTGAAATGTACTCTTAACTTTTCTTACCAAGCATGGTGCATACCACGCCTCGCAAATCAAATTTACCTTTCATAGCAATCGTGCCTTAGAGGGATCACTCTCACTTATGTAATTTTTACTTTTGCACCTGAGTAGAAAATGTGTGTGGCCTAAGTTGGGTCTAATAAGTGACATCATCATGGCATTACATTGGATGTCCCATAAAGCTTTTCTTATAGAGCTTCTGTTAAAGTTTAAGCAGCCTTCCTATGATTCGCTGCAAAAACCAGCTGTTTTTCTCTCTCTTTTTTTTTTTTACTGTTGTGTGTATTCCCACAGAATTCATTAGGATGCACTGTACCTCCAACCCCGACTGGTGGATGCCCTCGGAGGAGCAGATAAACAAAGTGTTCAGTGACGCTGTGGGTCACGCTCGGCAGGGGCGGGCAGTGGGGACTTTCCTGCACAACGGAGGCTCATTTTATGAAGGGATCGATCACCAGGCTTCCCAGGATGAAGTCTTCAGTAAAAATTCCCAGGATGGGTCTGGTGATTAGTGGACAGAATCTTTCCACACTAGCAGCCGGTCCTCTCAAGAGTTCCAGTTGTGAATGTTCTGTTACCATCACTTTAGAATCCAAAGCATGTCACTCTGTCACATCCTAACGGAGTTAAGGTTTACACATCCTAAACCTTAACTAGACCTACTGCCACAGTTCCCAGTACAAACCCATTTTAGGGTTGTTTGGGAAGTCTATGGAGCCTACAGAGATTTTCAGAATATTACATTATACAAAGAAAAGATGACAGTTGATTTTAAATGATGACTAGTTAGACGGTGAGGGTGAAAAAAGAGAGGTGAGCTCCTGGTCACCTGTCCGAAATCTTCAAGTAAGCTCTGTTTCCTGAACAGAGCTGGTCCCCACAGAGATTGGGTTAGTGTCCCTGCCCATGGGAGAAGGTAGAGACATGGCGTTATCCTAAGGAACAAGCATTCTCTTTATTTAGTTCAAATAAGTTGTCTTTATGTTTTCCAAAGACTTGAATTTATACTTCTCAGCAAAGACATAGGATAGGTGACATTGCATGCTGTGTCTACATTGACAGAGCCTGTTAGTCAAAAGAAACCAGAGATCAGAAGCCACCTGTAGACAATGATTAATTGGAAGTCAGCTGTAATTTTTACCACACAAAAAAATTTCTACTGTGTTGATCAGGAAGGCACTATATGATCTCTGACGTTAACAAACAGTAATAGTTTTCACTGTGTCAGTCAAGAAACATCCAAAGATTCAAAACCATTTTCAGATGCTCGATTTTGTAAGTTCACAGATCCACAGTTTCCATAGCCTTAAATCGGGCTTTGTTGACACAATGCCAAAGTGATGGGTTGAACAATGAGAATTTCAGTCAGCTAGTTGTTTGGTGCACTGAGGACCAAACAAGTGATGTGACTGATGGTATTCACTGAATTGACCAGATGTTCTGGAATTGTGTACACACAGCTTCAAGGCCATTCTGACAACTATGCAATGGGCTTGTCTGTAATTTCTCAGAAATTTGAGGGTCTTTTGGTGCTGAGTTTATCTTCCGAATTTGCATAAATCTTGTTTCTTGTTGTCACCGATTGAAATGTTTCATCCCAACTGTTGTGTGCCTCCTTCCCGCCAATATTCCCCTGAACTACTGGCTCTGGCTGAGTTAGCAGTGACCACTCCCACCCACTTTCCCTGGTTTAACATGTTGAGCATCATCTGTGAAGTTAGTAGTAATGTCTTCGGAACCATTTCTTATCCGTAGATGCTCTAGAGATGCTAGAATCTTTCTGGGTGCTCCAGGTTTGGGTGGGAGGGGAGGCTTCCTTGATCACCCTAATCCAGATGTCTGCATTCTTCCTAGAGTTGAGGGCTAAATGGGCAGCTGTTAGTGAAGGCTGCTAATGTCATCTACAAACATGACTAAGGGTTTTGAAAATGGGTTGGAAATTCATTTCAAGTTTATGAGCATCCATGCATAAAGAGGGTTTTTTGCCACCTTTTGACAAAGTAAAGTAATAAATTACCCTTTATCTTCTATAATTAGCATCAGCTCTGTGCATGACCCTAGCAATAGGTCCTTGTTTAGCTTTTGTTACGATTATTAGTTTCGTCCACTGAAAAGTTTGTTTATAGAGATGGTCATTTGTCAGATCTGTTAAATGGTATGGGGAGAACTAATATTTCAATCCTGTTTTGGAGCAACTTAGCTAAAATTTGCAGGTAAAGGAAAAGATACGGGCAAATGCGGTGCTTCTGGGAACGATGAGACTAGCATCTTTGGCTATCCGAGGAAGAAAGATACTCCCTGAGGCGTTTTCAAGGTCTAGAAGTCAATATCTTATAAGAATCTTTGGTGACATGAAATCTTTGCCAGGAGAAAAATCTTACTTTTCCTCTCTTTGCATTGGACTTTAGTTATCCTTACTGCTGAGTTCACTGTCCTTTTTTGTTCTATAGCAGCAATGTTTGACCACTGCCTTAAAAAAAAAACAAAAGAACTTCCAATTCTTATCGTTTCCCTGAGAGCTTGCGAATTCCACACATGTTCACATCTATGCGTCATCGTGGAGCCGCGTGTTGGGCTGATCTTCACGGAAGGTGGTGATGGAGCATTTCTGCATTCACTCTCCGTAGCCTTACAGGTTGGCATCCTTACGACAAGTGCTTGCTCCACTCCTGTTATCATCCCCTGCGAAGGCTCCTGGGGTCAGGAGGCTCTGCCCCTCAAGGCCCCTGCTTGCACCAGCCTTTGCTCGAAGGTACACCTGGTGTCTTCCTCCCACCCCTATTTTCAGGTGAATTATCTCTCTATCAGCTGTTTTCCAATACTTCACAAATTCTAAAATGTTAAGAGCTGCACACTGGTCATCTCTTATGCACACGAGCGATCAAGGCCCAGAAAGATGACTGACTTAGCATCACACGGCCAGGTCTAACGCCTCTCCTGGGTCTAGGACCTACGATCCCCCGTCCCCAGTCAGATGTTCCATTCCACTCTTCACCATTGGTGTAGTTGCTGTGTTCCTTTAGCCGAACCCACCGCCTGACCCGGGCACCAACGGCCCTTGGGCTGTGACACAGTATCTGCTTGGCTGTTCTGCTTTGTCCTCTCCTTAGTCCATGTCACATGCTGCTATTTGCACTTCCCCTTTAAGGCTGGTATATTACCTGGCTTGTGGTGGTTGCCTGCATGGTCACCTGATTTTCAAGTCAGGGTTTGCAAGGATCGTTCACTTATTTTTTTGGTAAGGCCATTGCAGCCTCTGTAGCAAGGTTAAAAGCTCACCAGTGAAAAGATTGGATGCTGTCACTGCTCTGTCAGCCTTTCCGTTGATCTCTTTGGAGACCTGGAGACCTGTATATTTTTTTGATTTGATCTACATCTTTGTCTGGCAGTTGGACAAATTGCTCTCTTGAGGAGACACTCATACTCCTGTCAGCTTTTAGCAGCTTCCCTGAATCATTTTCAGCATTGGAATAACATAGATTGAATTAAAACAGCTCAGGATGCAGCTTTGCTCCACCTCATTGGTGAGAGAAAAGGTCATAGGTCTGGCCTGACACCACGGACCAAATTTGGTATTTTGTCAGTGACTGGGCATGGTTCATAATCCCATCTATCAAGGGAACCATACCTACTCTCAGTGACAGTGTCTTGATGTGTCCTGAGTTTTCCCAAATTAAAGTCACATCACAAAGAGCATGCCTGTTTTCCCAGTGAATGGAACGCCAAGTGCAATTCCGCTTGGCCCAGCATAACCCTTCAGTGATCTGTTTGGGGGATGTAGGCCAGGAACCGGGAGATGGGGTGGGGGGGATGCGTCATATTCTGCGAGCAGTTACTAAGCTCCCATTTCTCACGGTCTCTTTTGAAGGTCCACCATTCACGATCTCATGGTTTAACCTCAGTATTAAATGCTTTGGAGAAAAACTCTCAATTGAAAATATTCAGCCCTGAACCCAGGCACCACTCTCTTGGTTGAGAATTTCCACCACAGCACTGAGGCTACTGTCACCATTTATGTTTCATAAGGCTTCACTAGGAATGGAGAGGATAGTATTAGAGCATTTGCTGGAAATAGTCATCATCTCCTTTGGTAGGGGAATTGGGAGATATGTTATACATGTGGCTACTCCATAGCTGTAGGGCAAGTGGGTCATTTTATATTCTGGATCTTTCTTAGCCCTTCATCAGTCATAAACACGTTGACCTGAGAAATTTGTTCACCAGGATTATAAGGCGATATAAATTACTCAATATCTTATTTGATCCAGCTCCTCCATGTGTCAGATATCGATAGAATGGTTAAGTCCAGTATATTCTTGTACTATCAGATGTTTTCCAAAAATCTAGACAATAATACAAACTTGGGAATCTGCAAGTTCGTGATGTCTACATTTTCCTGCCACCTTTAATGGCTTGACCTCCTGTTGCTATCAGAAAATGGATGGAGCATCAAGTAGGATGAAGCATGCACTGTTTTCCGGAAAGCAAACGTACGTTGCCCTCATTTGAATTCTGTCATTCAGCGTGTACTCTAGAACCTAAACCTAATACCCACTGACTACCTCCTTAGTTTTTCTTAGATTTCTATCATTTTTAAAAGTCTCATTCTTGGATAACTTCGTTTTAAAAAAGATTTAAACTTTTCTCATTTCACAGTACAGATGTTTGTAATTTTTGACAGCTCTTATATACCAGGTTTTAGAAATGTAATAGAAAGTGATTTTGCACATATGGTGCAAGCCTTGCTGGTGCGCGTTTACTGTGGTGACACTTGCCAAAACTGCTTGGCAAAACATGTCAGATAGGATGCTTGAGTCAGAACTCTAGTGTAAATGTGTCTAAACAGCAGTATGTATCATTATGATATATTTTTGTAAACATAGTGATGGCTTCTTTCAGTCGTGTAAGTACTGGATAAAAATAACCACTTCAAAAAGAAAAAAATAAATAACCACTTCACTTGAATAATGTAGAAAAATGTCACCCAGTTGATGGCCCTCCGCAGTTACTTAAATTTTATCAGCCGGTGGCATCACTTCTTCTATTTGTGTTGTTATTTAGAGGAGAGTGAAGGGTTGACAGCAGGCAGCACGGGGTGCAAAAATAATAGCTCACCGACACTTGCCTCCTAGTTAAAATTCAAAACTATAACGGATATGTTTACACGTTAGGGACCACTCTTAGCCTCCACAGTATATTCAATTGCAAGAAACATGGAGAGGCCTGGACTTCACCCATCTAATGACCAGCTCGGTAAGCTTGGCTCTTGAAAGCACTAAATTACCAAGTCTTTGTGGTAAAAGTAACCGGATTAAACTTCCTCATGACCATCCATAGCTGGCTAATATACAGGCTAGGTTTTCACTGAATCACAGTTCCCCAAATTACAGTGAAAACTCATCTGCTAAGATGACTTATTCAAAAGCCTGTTCATTCTCAGAATAATTGCCCCACTACAAGTAGCCTGATGGGTCTTGTGCACATTGGAAAACTGTTTAGGCCCATTCAAAACCACTAACAATAACAATAGCTATAGCTTACTTACATTGAGCCCTTGTGCGCCAGGTACTTTGGTAAGCACTTTAATGCATCCTCTCATTTTAATCCTCACCACCACCCTCTAGGGTGTTATTGCTACCACCCCGTTTTATTGATAAGGACACGGCCCAAGGTACTCAGCTAATAAGAGGAAGTCTTTGGGTTTAGTAAGAGGAATGACTAGTTCAGTTTTCCCTAGTAGCTAAGGTTCTCAAACCCCTTAAACACTTTGGAATGGATTTGTTGTTTAATTGAAGTAATGAATAAATTAAAATTTGTTCACATTTCTGTCATAGGTTCCCAGTACAAAAACGCAGGGATGTAAAAGCAAAACTTTGAACTCAGTGACGTGGTGGTCTTTGGGAACGGCCAGAAGGTAGAAATGGCACTGGACGTCAGTTAGCCAATGTCCATTCACTTTTCACATTCGTTGTATTCATAGCCTTAGAATTGATGAGTCCGGTTTGGAAGAGAGGGTTTCAATCTATGACGTCACTGTGAGAACTGTCGTGAAGTTTTTGTAGGAAAATACAGTAATCTGTTCTTTCCTGTAGTTGTGGCTTTAACATCTCTGGCTGTGTTTAAGTTCAAGAGCTTGCCGTGGCCACCAGGGCCTGGCTTTGTTTCTAAGGAATAGGGCATGCCAGTCCATGAGAGGGGTCCTGAAACCTTCAAGGTCACTGGTCTAGTCCGACCCTGCCCCATTTAAGCATTGCCCTTGTGTGTCTCCCCTCTCTGGAACTCCATGTAGCAGCCTAACACTGGGGCCAACTTGCCTTTACTCTATTTTCTATGATGAACACTTGTGGAGAAACTGTGACAAATCCATTGATCCTAATATTTTTATTGTTGGAAGTCTTGTTGATTCTCTATGAATAATTTCTATTTGATTGTACTGTGTAGAGTTAAAACCCACCAGAGGTATGTTAATAAAACTATAAATGCGTAGTGTAATATAGAATAGCAAGATTTTTTGTGAACAATTTATATAGAAGAGTAAGTTGTTTTTTAAGTGTTAGGCACTTTTCTTTTAGGAACTTAAAATGTTATAAGAATTTTTTAAACATTCAATATTTTTAATTATAAGAAACATTTGTTACTAGAGCCAATTCTTTCAGGTGTTCTAACTGGAGTATTGATTTTATTACCTCATATACCTCTAGAATGCCACATGTTCTGTTGGAGATGAAGCTGCACAATAAATGTCAAGTCTCTGTTAAGTGTTTTACCTTGCTTTTTGCATCTTTCTCCAATTCAAGATGCTTTTCTGGTTTGTTTGTTTGTTTGTCGTTTGTTTTTAAACAGAAAAGATGGTTATGTCAGGGAACCGACCAGAACTCATCCAAAAATTCACTTGATCTAGTGAATGAATGGGACAACCAGTGATGATCCAGGGACATGTAATGCAGGACTTCTGTACAGTATCTTGCACATTCACATTTTAAACATACATGCTTCTATAGTTCCATTCTATCAGGGAGAGGAGGAACCCTACAGCTGCTACTCTTGACCTTTAACAATAAACAGACGCTGCTTGTTTATGGTTTTTGAACAGTGACCTGACTACAAAAGCAAAGTAGCTATGGCTAAATAAGGTGGCATAGCGGTGGCTTCCCACTTTTAGTTATTACGTAAAATATAAATCTGATGTATCAACCATTACTGAACAGCGAAACTGAATAAGCGTCATTCATAAGTTAGACTAAGTAAAAACTAAGACAAAACACATTTTTCATTTTAGGGAAAAGAGATGTTTTATTTTTGCACTACAAGATGCAACGTTCTGAACCGTAGTTTTGGATGAATAAATAATAATTTAGTCCAAGTAATTCGAGTTTGAATTGGGATATCAATTAAAATGAAATTTAAATTATTTTATTATTCTAAAGCATTGAAAGAGGATTATTAAGTAACTTCGGTTTTTTAATATTTTGTAGCAGGTCACACAGAGTAAAAGCTACAGATCAAAAAAGTATTAGGAACAAATTCAGCAAGGTTACAGGATACAAGATCGATATACGAAAATCAACTGTATTTCTATACACTAACAATAAACACTCTGAAAATGAAACTTAAAAAACAATTTTATTTTCGATAACATCAGAAAGAACAAAATACTTAGGAATAAATTTTAAAAAACAAATGCCAGGGCTTCCCTGGTGGCGCAGTGGTTGAGAGTCCGCCTGCCGAAGCAGGGGACGCGGGTTCGTGCCCGGGTCCGGGAAGATCCCACATGCCGCGGAGCGGCTGGGCCCATGGGCCATGGCCGCTGAGCCTGCGCGTCCGGAGCCTGTGCTCCATAACGGGAGAGGCCACAGCAGTGAGAGGCCCGTGCCGCAAAAAAAAAAAACAAATGCCAGACTTGTACACTGCAAACTACAACACATTATTGGAAGAAATTTTAAAAGATCTAAATAGCGGGAAGACATCCCATGATAATGGAGCGGAAGAATCGATATTGTTAAGATGGCAATACTCCCCAAATTGATCTACTGGTCCATTGCAATTTCTATCCAAATCTCAGGTGACTTCTCTGCAGAAATTGACAAGCTTATCCTAAAGTTCTGATGGAAATGCAAGGAATCCAGATAGCCAACAAAAATCCTTACATTTGTGGTCAGTTGATTTTTATCAAGGGTGCCAAGATAATTAAATGGAGAAAGAATAGTCATTTCAACAAATGATCCTGAGACAACAGGATATCCACATCCAAAAGAATGAAATTGGACCCCTACTTTTATACCATGTGCAAAAAATAATTGAAAATAGGTCATAGACCTAAATGGAAGAGCTAAAATTATAAAACTCTTAGAAGAAAACACAGGAGTGAATCTTCCTGGGTTAAGCCGTGTTTTTTTCAATATGACACCGGAAAGCATAAGGGACAGAAAAAAGAAAAGATAAATTGTACTTCAAAATGAAAAACTTTTGTGCTTCCAAGAACATTAAGAACAAAAAGATAACTCACAGAATATGGGAGAAAATATTTGGAGATTACATATCTGATAAGAAACTTGTAGCCAGAATATAGATCTCTTACGATTCAACAACAAACACAAATAGGCTAATTAAAAGTGAGCAAGGGTTCTGAATATACATTCTCCAAGGAAGATACAAATGGCCACTAGGCACATGAAAAGATGCTCAACATCACCAGTTATTAGGGAAATGCAAATTAAACCACAGTGAAATACCAGTGAAAAAGATACACAATAACAAATACTAGCTAGGATATGGACAGATTGAAACCTTCATACATTGCTGATAGGAATGTAAAATGGTGCAGTCACTTTGAAAAAGTTTGGCAATTCCTTAAAAAGTTAAATATAGGTTATCATTTGACCCAGCGATTCCACTCATGGGTATATACCCAAGAGAATTGGAGACATGTCTACACAAAAACTTGGACACAAATGTTCACAGGAGCCCTATGATACCAAAAAGTGGAATCAATCCAAATGTCCATTAATTGATGAATGGACAAAATGTGGTATATCCACACAGTGGAGTGTTGTTCAGTCATCAAAAAGGAATGAAATACTAATACATACTACAACACGGATGAAGCCTTTAAAGTTGATTACACATTCATGCAATATATTTACTGAGAGCCTGATGTGCTTGGCCCTGTATCAGGTACCGTGTCCCAAGAACCAAATAAATACAGCCAGCGGCTGAATAACTAGTTGGAGAAAAATGACCAAGACCTATTATGAATTATGAGAAAATCCCAACTTCCAGTAGGCAACTTGTTCCCCCAATAAAGCTGTATTTACAAAGCTGAATCAGGCATAGAATGAGAGGAGAGAAAATAAAGGTCACTGAGTCTGTCTCTATCATACCAAAATAGTTCAATTTGACCATATCAGCCGAAGTGCATGCCAATTCAGGGAAAGAATTATTCATATATAATTTGGTGTGCTCCCAAATCCTGGTTGAATCATTCTATTTTCTCTTTTCCTTTTTCCCCCCCTCCCCTTAAAGCTGTTGCTCAGGCCTCACATAGACACCATCCTAGTGATACATACCTGGTGTTTCAACCAGTCTGTTAGGAAACAGATGGCACGGTTGATTTGAGAAGAGCTGGATAAAAACACTTAGTCCAAAGGTGTGAGCAGGGTAGCCTGAAACTACAATGGGGAGTGTAGTGTCCAGACCTTGCACTGGCAGGGCACTGTCATCGGCCTGAAGAGGTGAGGTGAGCCTGTGGGTGTACTGGAATGAGGGCTCCCTGCTAGGAAATGTGATCTCCACGTGAGGAAATGTGGTTAGACTCGGCAGAGCCTGCAGGGAGGGAGCCAGGAGAATCAGTACCCTTACTTCTCAACTCACTTCTGTCTCCTCACGATGCTCCCCTCTAGCTGCGAGAAACTGGAAACCAGAGGGCAGGAGAGCACCTTGATGTCCACACGTCAGCCCCCTGGGACGTAGAGCAAGGCGGAGGCACAGTAAAGGGAAAAAGTTAATCACAATTGATCGTGGGGATGAGTTAGATAGTTCAAAGATCTCTTTGTTTCCCCTTCACTGAAATCTTGAGACTCGACATCTTGACATAAATGACCTTTTAATTTTTAATAATTTGAATAGTGAACATTTTTTAAGTCAGTAGTTGAATGCTTTACTATTGTTATCGCAGTGAATCTTCTTACAGCCTACGGTAAACTCTAATATTATCCCCGCTCTGCAGATGAGTAAACTGATGCTTAGAGACATGTGCCCAAGGTCACAGAGCTAGTGGTGGTGAAGCGCTAAAGGCCAGATGCTGATCCAGGCGGCCCGTTCCAGGTGAGAAGCCCGTGTTTCACTGACTCCAATAAAACTGATCTTTGAAGATTTGCAAGGCTGAGGGAAAAAGTTGCAACAATGAGGCTGATAAAACAGTAACTACTTCTTAAGTCTACGCAGCTTTGGCTGATCCAACTATAATTCATTTCTCAATGTGGCCCGAGAAGACTGACGCTCAAAATCCTGAAAAAATTCCCAGACGAATATTGGTGCAGTTTCTGGGTCCCAGGTGAGTCTTGGTTCTGATTCAGTCCTAAAGATCCATAGAGACACAGTCTCAATGCCTCTGTCAGTAGTCCTCTGTATTCATTGATCCTGATGTTTAAGAAATATGCTTGCTTCTATGAATGAATGAAGAGATAGATAGATAGATGATAGATAAGGTGGGATGAGTTATATCAAAATAGAATATCTTGTGGACCTTGTACTTATGCATTGTCAAATTTTAATAAATGAGGTTAAAACATGGTTTTGAAATACAGCTTTAAGATGTGTATCTTTATTCTCATCTAACAAAAATGTTATGGACTACAGTGGTTAGAATTCCAGGCTTTCACTCTCGGGGGCCTGGGTTCAATCCCTGGTCGGGGAACTAAGATCCCACATGCTGCAACTAAGACCCAGTGCAGCCAAATAAATAAATAATATTTTTTAAAAAATCATTCTTTTCGTAAATTGGAAAGAAAAGGATGAATAACTTTCAAAATAATTGCCGGTGACAGCCCTTCATACTCAAGAGACTCTGGTTAGAAATATATCACGTGGCTCCAAGCATGCTAAAGTTGAAATAATTGTTTTATTACTAACTCAACTTACTTATAGTCAACTTCTAGCTTGGTGGCTTTGTAATAGTTTCAAAGTCTTCAATATGTTTGTATAAGAAGAAAATGACTGTAAAGCAATTATACTCCAATAAAGATGTTAAAAAAAAAAGAAAATGACTTTTTCCATTGAGGACCTGCAAATAGGTCATCCTGTTAAACTATCATGGTATCCTGCTGCTCTCATAGCACTTATGACAGTATTATATATATTTGTATGATTCTTTGTATAAAGTTTGTATGCCTCATGAGACTTTTAACTCTGATATCAGGGGACGTAATTAATTCTTTCACCTTTTTATATCTTTTGCCTACCACAGAACCTGGCATATTGTATGGAGTGTCAAAATATTTTAACGTGTTAGTGTACTGTGCTCATGTATGTGTATATACATAGATAATGAACACAGCAAGAAGCTTTTAAAAGATTTGAAGAGGTTTGTGGGAAATGACTTAGGTTGTCCTCACTGTGGCAGCGCCAGCACCATTTCATCCCACTCCCTCAACTGCAGAGAATCTACGCACATCCTGACCTGTGATGGAGAGTGAAGACAGATGGGAAAACCCTCAAGAAATAATTCTATATAGCTTCGCTGTAATTCGAAAAGCAAGAATTTATTTTAGTTATACAGGCATGCGGAAATGTAAATGTCAGTCATATTCACAGCTCTTAGAAGACATAGGGGTTTAGTTCTCCAAATTATTCTACACACAGGTAGCTAGAATGCATACACACACACACTACTACAGTACCTTGGCGTTAGATAGAGTACAGAGACCTTGGAAGACAGGGGACCTGAATTGAAATCCCAGCCCCAATACATACTGGCTGTGTCACCTTAGGCAAATTACTTAAATCTCTCCAGGTCTCAGTTTCCTTATCTGTAAAGTATCTACCTCTTTGAGTTAACATAAGAATTGAAGCTAAGATCTTGCTATTTGTTTTCTATTTGACTCATCTTTTCTTTGTTCCTTGTTTATTGACTTGTTTTGGATTTATTATTTATTATGTTTCCATTTTATCTCCACTGTTGGCTTATTAGCTATACCTTTTGGTGTGTGTGTGAGCGCACACGCATGCGTGTGCGTGTGTTTTAGCGGTTGCTCCATGACTTAACAATATACATCTTTAACATCGCGGGCTGCCTTGAAATAAAGACATACCACTTCATTAACAGTGTAAGAATCTTACAACAATGCACTTCCTTTGCGCTATTGCTGTCATATATTTTAATTCTATATTTTATGGGTTTTTAAACTCAATTCCATTTTGGTCAAAGAACATACTTTGTATGATTTAAATCCTTTTAACTTTATTGACACATGTTTTATGGTGAAGCACATGGTCTTTATTGGTAAATATTCCAAGTGACCTTCAAAAGAATGTTCATTTCTGTTTTGGGATGGAATGTACTATAAATATCAAATAGTTCAAGTTAGTTGATAGTGTCTTTCACATCTTCTGTATGCTTACTGATTTTTCAGTCTACTTTTATTGATTATTGTGAGACGGGCGTTGTGTGGATTTATCTATTTCTCTTTCAGTTCTATCAGTTTTGCCTCACGTATTTTGAAACTCTGATAATGAGACTGATTTCTTTAACCCAGAAACCAGAATTTATATGCTCAGATAAGTATTATTCTTCAAATTAGTAATTGCCTTGAAAGGACATGAACTCATTAAAACAATATCATGTTGTTTGTAGGGCTCCTCCTACAGAATGAAATGATACGCTACAAACACAAAATAGATTTCATTACAGTGTTCCTTATTTTTAACCCAAAATAATAATAACCAGCATACAATCCACCATGTTCATCAGTCTTGGATCCAGCTAGTTTTGACTGCTTCCCAAAACATCCCATTTATCCTCAAAAGATGAAGATATCTATCACTTCATCAGGCCTATTTTTACAAATGAGTTACAAATACTATAGTTAACTCCCAAGCAGGTGTTCCAAACATATCCTAAAGATGGCAGCATTGTTAGACTAAGGCAGTAGCTTACACAAGGGATTATTTTTAAAGGAACACATAGTTGAGCTTTAATGTTTATTAAAAATACTGTTGACATTATTTTATTATCATACTTTGGATACAATTCAGGATTTACTCTCAATAATTAATTATGTAAGAATGCATTCTTTATGGGAATTCATAGTGATCTCTCTTTAAAAAGTGTTTCAATTTTACAACCACAGTAACTATCCAATGTCTTTAGAGATACATTTATTGTAAAAGATGAGATATTACTGTGCCAGCAGGCCTAACATACAACATCTGAAAATAATCTTAGCCTTTGATAGTCAAAGTATGGTCCATGGGCCAGCAGCTTTAGCATTAATTACTTTAGAATTAATTGATACCTACTGAATCAAAAAATCTGCATTTTAACAAGATTCCCAGGTGATTTGTATACAGGTTAAAATTTGAGAAACACAGCTCTAGCTGATCCTATGAAGAGACAACAAAATTTACAATGCCAATGAAAATAACTAATGAAGATAAGGAAGCTCTTTTCTGATAGAATAGTCAGTGATGAGTATCTTTATTAAGGAGAAAATTAATTCTACAGTTAAGTTTTAGGAATGTAAATCTTCAAGAGGAATTCAGCTGAATTTAGTGGACCACAGACGAATTTCAAAAAATTAAGTAAACCATAAATTTACTAGAAGAAAACATAGGCAGTAAGCACCTTGACTTCAGTCTTGACAATGATTGTTTTGGATTTGACACCAAAAGCAAAGACAACAAAAGCAAAAATAAACAAGTGAGACTACATCGAACTAAAAGGCTTCTGCATAACAAAGGAAACCATAAATAAAATGGAAAGGCAACCTACCAAATGGGAGAAATATTTGCAAATCATGTATCTGATAAGGGGTTAATATCCAGAATATATATAAAGAACACATACAATCCAGTAGCAAAAGAAAAAAAAATCTTGATAAAAAATGAGCAGAGGATCTAAATAGACATTTTTCCAAAGAAGACATACAAATGGTCAACAGGGAACATGAAAAAGTGCTCAACATCACTAATCATCAGGGAAATGCAACTCAAAACCATGAGATGCCACCTCACACCTGTTAGAATGGGTATTGTCAAAAAGGTAAGAAATAATAGGCATTGGTGAGGGTGTGGAGAACAAGGAACCCTTGTGCACTGCAGGTGGGAATGTAAATTGGTGCAGCCACTGTGGACAACAGTATGGAAGTTCCTCAAACATTAAAAGAAGACCTATCATATGATCCTGCAATTCCACTTCTGGGTATTTATTTGAAGAAAACAAAAACACTAATGATGCTTATTGCATCATTATTTACAATAGCCCAGATATGGAAACAACCTAAGCATTCATCAGTGGATAAATGGATAAAGAAAATGCGGTGTACAAACCAAAGAAAAACAAACACGTAGATGCAGAGAACAGAGTAGTGGCTACCAGAGAAGAAGGGTGTGGAGGGCGAAATCAGTAAATGGGATCAGCTGTATGGTGACAGGTGGAAAATAAATTTTTGGTGGTGAGCGTGTTGTAGAAATATAATGTACACATGAAACTTACATAATGATAAATGTTACCTCAATAAGAAAAAAGAAAAGAAAATGTGTATATATAATATATATGTATGTATGTATATACACACAATGGAATGTTATTCTGTCATAAAGAAGGAAATCTTGCCATTTGCAGCAACATGGATGGACCTGGAGGGTGTTATGCGCAGTGAAATAAGTCAGAGAAAGACAAATATGATATATGATATCACTTATATGTGGAATCTAAAAAACAAAACAAACAAAACCCAAACTTACAGGGCTTCCCTGGTGGCACAGTGGTTAAGAACTCACCTGCCAGTGCAGGAGACACGGGTTCGAACCCTGGTCCGGGAAGATCCCACATGCCACTGAGTAATGAAGCCCGTGCGCCACAACTACTGAGCCTGCGCGCCTAGAGCCCGTGCTCCGCAACAAGAGAAGCCACCGCAATGAGAAGCCCGCGCACCACAACAGAGTAGCCCCCCGCTCGCCGCAGCTAGAGAAAGCCTGCGCACAGCAACAAAGACCCAACACAGCCAAAAATTAAAAAAAAAAAAATTAAAAGATAAGTTCATCATAGGAAATCTCTAAATGACAAAAAAAAAAAAAAAATCATGTATGAGCATTGTTACTATTTAGTGTGTGTATTTCCTTTTAGGCCTTTTTCTATGTACATAAAATTGAAATTATTCTTAATATACTAGGGTCCTATTTTTATTTTTCCACTAAAAAATTAGTCAAGCGTTTCTAAAGTTGGCAAAACTAATTCTTGATCATAAAATATTTTTGTATGAATAATGAAAAGTAAAGGACGTCTCCCACCCCAATCCCAACCTTTAACAGTAACAACTTAAAGTGATAGGTGCGTATTCTTAGGTTTTCCTCTAACATAAGCATTTTGTCATCTTATTAAATATTCTGCCAAAAATGATTCCAAAGACTGCATTATGGTCTATCTTACAAATACGCCATACTTTAACTATTTACCTAATTTTTTTCAAATTTTTTTATACTACAGCAACGCCATTTCTTTAGATTGCATTCCTACAAGTGAAATGACTGGGTCAAAAGGTATGAACATTTTCCACTCTTGATACCTACTAGAAAAGTACCCTCCAGAGAGGAGGCCCCATTTCACACTCCCATGAGCAACATATCAGCATGCCTATCTCACAAACCTAGTTTTGATGAAGATTAATATTACTCCACTTAACTGTTTTTGGATAAGCACATTATTACACTGTATTGTAATTATTTGTATGGGCTTCTTTGTCAATTAACTAGACTGTGAGGGTCTATGTCTTTTTTTTATTGGCCCTGCCGTGTGGTGTGCAGGATCTCAGTTCCCCAGCCAGGGATCGAACCTACGCCCTTGGCAGTGAAAGCACGGAGTCCTCACCACTGGACCGCCAGGGAAATCCCAAGTCTAGGTCTTTTTTATCTTTATACTTCTAGAGACAGCATCATACAAAAATATTCACTTATCAACATATATTTATTGAATGTGTCAGATGCCATTCTAGTTTCTGGAGATCCAGCTCTAATGGATGTTACATTCTAGTGGAGATAGACAATAAACAAGAATAAAATTATAGTATGCAGGTAATAAATGCTATAGTCAAAAACAAAGCAATGAAATATTAGGGGGTAAGGAGAGAAATGGAGAGGGTTTGCTATTTTATGAAGGGTGGTGAGGAAAGAGCTCACTGATAAGGTGTCATTTAAACAGGTATTTGAAGAAGCAAAGCAGCATGCTGTGCAGGTATGTGGCGGGAAGAGTATTTCAGACAGTACAAAGGCTCTGGGTTGACAGCACGCTTAGGATGTATGAAAAGCAGAAAGGAGGCCAGTCTGGCTGGAACAGTGAGGGAGAGAATAGTAGAAAATGGGGTCCAAGAGATAATGGAGAAACTCATCATGGAGAACTTGTAAGCTTCCTCAGAACAGATGATGCTATTCTGTATGAGATGAGAAACCACAGGGAGGGCTTTGAGAAGAGAAGGGACATGATCTGACATGTTTTCAAAAAATCACAAGCTGCTGTGTTGAAATAAAATGTGTGAGCTATTAGGGGGGAATCACTTAAGAGGCTATTGTGAAAATTCAAGCACGATATGATGATGGCTAACATTAAGATAATAACTGAGATGAGGAGAAATGGATTCCAAGTATATTCTGGAGGTAGAGCCAGTAGTTCTTGCTAAGGGGTTGAATGTCCATTGTATAGGAAATGAAGAGAAATGGATAGGGTTTGCTATTTTATAAAGGGTGGTGAGGGACACTTTTTTAGAGTTTTCTTCCCTAATGTTCAGAAGGTTGACCGTGCATTTGAATGAGAGATGAGGTTCAAACTATTTTGAAGATGAGAAATTTACTTGTTCAAAGTAATGCTAACTAGTTGGTAGCCTTAAGTTATAGCCCAATAACTAATTATATATCAATATATCTTTAGTACTGTCTGAAAGAACCTTCTGTGATAATGGAAATGGTCTATATCTGCATCATACAACATGGTAGCCACTAACCACACATAGCTATTGAACACATGAAAATGTGGCTAATGCACCTGGGGAACTGAATTTTTTATTTTATTTAATTAATTTAAACGTAAATAGTCACAAATGGCCACCATATGGTACAGCATAGCACTATATTGTGTTACATCCTCTTGATACAATAATTTTCAGTGAACACAAAACTTTGAAAATTGGCTGCATACTTTTTTTTTAAACTTACGTGAAGGCTCAGCAGCCCTGGCTTACAGACCCAGCCGCTCCACGGCATATGGGACCTTCCCGTACCGGGGCACGAACCCACGTCCCCTGCATCGGCAGGCGGACTCTCAACCACTGCACCACCAGGGAAGCCCCTGGCTGTGTACTTTTTTTTCTTTCTTTATCACATGATTTTAACTTTTTAAAAAATGTTTATTTATTTGGCTGCACTGGGTCTTAGTTGTAGCACTTGGGATCTTCATTGCCGCATGCAGGCTGTTAGTTTCGGCACTCAGGATCTAGCTCCCCGACCAGGGATGGAACCCAGGCCTCCTGCATTGGGAGTGCAGAGTCTTAACCACTGGACCACCAGGGAAGTCCCATTGGCTGCGTACTTTTTAAATTATAAGATTCATTAACGTGTAAGTATTTTACCATCTGTGTAGAAGAAGAAATATATACTATAAACTTGTATATATATGTGTGTGTGTGCATATATACATCAAGTATCAATAAGGATACATCACAAGGCTGTAACATTAGCTGCCTCTGGGAAAAGAATGGGTAGCTAGGGGTCAGAGTTGGGAAAGAGAATATTCCCTATATATCTGGGTTTTGTTTTGTGTTTTTTGTGTTTTTTTCTGCAGTACGCAGGCCTCTCACTGTTGTGGCCTCTCCCGCTGCGGAGCACAGGCTCCGGACGCGAAGGCTCAGCGGCCATGGCTCACGGGCCTAACCGCTCTGCAACATGTGGGATCTTCCCGGACCAGGGCGCAAACCCGTGTCCACTGCATCGGCAGGCCGACTCTCAACCACTGTGCCACCAGGGAAGCCCAGTTTTTTTTTAATTTAATTTAATTTTTTTTATACAGCAGTTTCTTATTAGTCATCCATTTTACACACATCAGTGTATACATGTCAATCCCAATCTCCCAATTCATCACACCACCACCACTCCCTGCTTCTTTCCCACCTTGGTGTCCATACGTTTGTTCTGTACATCTGTGTCTCCATTTCTGTCCTGCAAACCGGTTCATCTGTACCATTTTTCTAGGTTCCACGTATATGCGTTAATATGATATTTGTTTTTCTCTTTCTGACTTACTTCACTCTGTATGACAGTCTCTAGATCCATCCACGTCTCAACAAATGACCCAGTTTCGTTCCTTTTTATGGCTGAGTAATATTCCATTCTATATATGAACCACATCTTCTTTATCCATTCGTCTGTCGATGGGCATTTAGGTTGCTTCCATGACCTGGCTATTGTAAATAGTGATGCAATGAACATTGGGGTGCATGTGTCTTCTTGAATTACGGTTTTCTCTGGGTATATGCCCAGTAGTGGGATTGCTGGGTCATATGGTAATTCTATTTTTAGTTTTTTAAGGAACCTCCATACTGTTCTCCATAGTGGCTGTATCAATTTACATTCCCACCAATAGTACAAGGGGGTTCCCTTTTCTCCACACCCTCTCCAGCATTTGTTGCTTGTAGATTTTTTGATGATGCCCATTCTAACTGGTGTGAGGTGATACCTCATGGTAGTTTTGATTTGCATTTCTCTAATAATTAGTGATGTCGAGCAGATTTCATATGCTTCTTGGCCATCTGTATGTCTTCTTTGGAGAAATGTCTATTTAGGTCTTCTGCCCATTTTTGGATTGGGTTGTTTGTTTTTTTAATATTGAGCTTCATGAACTGTTTATGTATTTTGGAGGTTAATCCTTTGTCCGTTGATTCGTTTGCAAATATTTTCTCCCATTTCGAGGGTTGTCTTTTCATCTTGTTTATTGTTTCCTTTGCTGTGCAATAGCTTTTAAGTTTCATTAGGTCCCATTTGTTTATTTTTGCTTTTATGTCCATTACTCTAGGAGGTGGATCAAAAAAGATTTTGCTGTGATTTATGTCAAAGAGTGCTCTTCCTTTGTTTTCCTCTAAGAGTTTTATGGTGTCGGGTCTTACATTTAGGTCTCTAACCCACTTTGAGTTTATTTTTGTGTATGGTGTTAGGGAGTGTTCTAATTTCATTCTTTTACATGTAGCTGTCCAGTTCTCCCAGCACCACTTATTGAAGAGACTGTCTTTTCTCCATTGTATATCCTTGCCTCCTTTGTCATAGATTAGTTGACCATAGGTGCGTGGATTTATCTCTGGGCTTTCTATCTTGTTCCATTGACCTATGTTTCTGTTCTTCTGCCACCCTATATATCTGTTTGAACATTCTTAATTTTGAGTCATATGTTTTGTCTATTCAAATATGTTTAAAATTTTTTTTTAAATTTTGGTTAATGCTAACTTCTGTAACTTTCCCTAAATTTCTTTCCTGCATGGTTCAAATCAATGACTGGCAAGTGAACTAAATACCATTTTCTGGATATGTCTCTAAGGTGGCCTTTAAGTAATGCTTGAAAATAAATCTCGAGGTGACACACAATTCCTCAGCTTCCACACAATGTCAGTGTCCTACCCCCCACCCGACCCCACCAACTCCCTTGTTCCAGGCAGTTCAAGTTAGATCCAGCTAGTTATTCTGTCTACTGAATATTAATTCATTTTCTCATTTTATACCAAAATGAAAATTTTGTCTCCACTTTCTATACAGTGTTAGCTTTCTTGGGCTCTTCTGCTTAGCAGTGACTTGTAGAGAACCAGACTATGTGAGTTCAAATCCTGACTCTGCCCCTTATCAGCTGAGTGCCCTCAGACGCATGTAACTACTGTATCTCAGTTTCCTCATCTGCAAAAAAAATGAGTAATAATTCCCTCTTCACTGGCTCTTTGTAAGGATTAAATGGGTTAGAACAGGCATACCTTGTTTTATTGTGCTTTGTTTTATTTCCTTCACAGATATTGCGTTTCTTACAGATTGAGGGTTTGTGGCAACCCTGAACTGAGCAAGTCTATCAGCACCATTGTTCCAACAGCATTCACTCACTTTGTGTCTCTGTGTCATTTTGGTAATTCTTGCGTATCTCAGACGTTTTCATTATTATTATATTTGTTACGGTGATTTGTGATCAGTGATCTTTGAGGTTACTGTTTTAACTGTTTTGAGGCACGAGGCACGGTGTGCCCATGTAAGATGGCAAACAGTGGATAAATGCTGTGTGTGTTCTGACTGCTCTACCCAGCCACTCCCCCATCTGCCACCCCTCAGGCCTCCCTGTCTCCCGACACAACGGTATAGAAATTAGGCCAGGGAATAAGCCTACAATGGCCTCAAGCATTCAAGTGAAAGGAAGAGGTGCACATCTCTCACCTTAAATCAAAAGCTAGAAATGATTAAGCTTAGTGAGGAAGGTGTCTCAAAAGCCAAAACCGGACAAAAGCTAGGCCTCTTGCACCGAACAGCCAGGTTGTAGATGCAAAGGAAAAGCTCTTGAAGGAAATTAAAAGTGGTACTCCAATGAAAACATGAATAAGAAAGCAAAACGGTCTTATGGCTGATATGGACAAAATTGTAGTGGTCTGGATAGAAGACAGACAAGCCACAACATTCCCTTAAGCCAAAGCCTAATCCAGAGCAAGGCCCTAACTCTCTTCAGTTCTGTGAAGGCTGAGAGAGGTGAGGCAGCTGCAGGAGAGTCTGAAGCTGGCAGAGGCTGGTTCATGAGGTTTAAGGTAAGAAGCCGTTTCCACAACATAAACTGCAAGGAGAAGCAGCAAGTGCTGATGCAGAAGCTGCAGCAAGTTATCCAGAAGATCTAGCTCAGATAATAAATGAAGGTGGCTACATTAAGCAAGATGCCATGTAGGACTTTCAGAGCTAGAGAGAAGTCAGTGCCTGGCTTTAAAGCTTCAAAGGAGTGACTTCCCTGGTGGTCCAGTGGGTAAGACTCCACGCTCCCAATGCAGGGGGCTCAGGTTCATGCCGCAACAAAGATCCCGCATGCCGCAACTGAGACCCAGCGCAGCCAAAATAAATAATTTTTTTTTTTTTTTAAAGGCTTCAAAGGACAGACTGACTCTTTTGTTAGGGGCTAATGCAGCTGATGACTTTAAGTGGAAGCCAATGCCCATTTACCATTCCCAAAGTCCTAGGGTCCTTAAAAGTTAGGCTCAACCTACTCTCCTTATGCTCTATAAATGGAAGAACAAAGCCCTAGATGACAGCATATCTGCTTACAAGATTTACTGAATATTTTAAACCAACTGTCGAGACCCATGGCTCAAAAAAAAGGTTCCTTGCAATATATTACTGCTTATTGACAATGCACCTAGTCACCCAAGAGCTCTGATGGAGATGTATCACAAGATTAATGTTTTCATGCCGCTAATACAATATCCATTCTGCAGTCCATGAATCGAGGAGTAATTTCAATTTTCAAATCTTATTTAAGAAATACATTTCATAAAGCCACAGTGATTCCTCTGATGGATCTGGGTACAGTCAATTGAAAACCTTCTGGAAAGGATTCACCATTCTAGATACCATTAAGAACATGAGTGGTTTAGACTTCCCTCGTGGCGCAGTGGTTAAGAATCTGTCCTGCCAGTGCAGGGGACATGGGTTTGAGCCCCGGCCCGGGAAGATCCCACATGCCACGGAGCAACTAAGCCCATGTGCCACAATTACTGAGCCTGCATGCTGCAAATACTGAAGCCCGCACGCACCTAGAGCCCGTGCTCTGCAACAAGAGAAGCCACCACAATGAGAAGCCCGTGCACCGCAATGAAGAGTAGCCCCCGCTTGCCACAACTAGAGAAACCCGCGTGCGGCAACAAAGACCCAATGCAGCCAAAAATAAATTTAAAAAAAAGAACTTTAGTGGCTCACGGGAAGAAGACAAATTATCAATATTTGGAAGAAGCTGATTCCAACCCTCGTAGATGACTTTGAGGGATTCAAGACTTCAGTGGAGGAAACGGCAAGAAAACTCGAATTCAAAGTGGAGCCTAAAGATGTGACTGAATTGCTGCAGTCTCACGGTAAAACTTTAACAGAGGAGAAGTTGCTTATGAATGAGCAGAGAAAGTGGTTTCTCGAGATGGAACTGACTCCTGGTGAAGATGCTGTGAAGATTACTGAAATGACAACAGAGGATTGAAAATACTATGTAAACTTAGTTGATAAAGCAGGGCCGGGTTTGAGAGGTTGACCCCAATTTTCAAAGTTCTGCTGTGGGTAAAATGCTATCAAATGGCATTGCACACTACAGAGAAACCATTAGCAACAGGAAGTCACATGATGCGGTAAACTTCATTATCCTAAGAAATTGCCACAGCAACCCCAGCCTTCAACAGCCACCAACATGGAGACAAGACGCTCCACCAGCAAAAAGCCCCTCAAAAGGCCCAAATGATGGTTAGCATTTTTTAGCAATAAAGTACTTTTAAATTAAGGTATGTACATTGTGCTTTTAGGCATAATGCTATTACACACTTAATAGACTACATACAGTACTGTGTAAACATAACTTTTATATGCACTGGAAAACCAAAAAATTTGTGTGACTGGCTTTGTTTTGATATTTGCTTTATTGTAGTGGTCTGGGACCGAGCCTGCAGTATTTCTGAGGAATGCTTGTACATTTAAAATGGTACCTGGCATAAACAGTTCAAATTATCCTGTTGATAGCTATTATATACAATTTTTTTTTTTTTTTTTTTTACTTTTAAGTCTATTTTAAAACCTCTACAAGCCCTTAAAGACACAGACACAATTCTGTATTTTGCTACACAAATACTAAACTACAGTGCTTCTATTTTCAATACATTTTGATTTTGGGGTGGGAAATATGCCCTCTCAAAATACCAAATTACTTTGGTTTAGTTTCTTGTGAAAAAGAAAACACAGTTGCAATTCCTACAGGATTAGTATAGAATTCAACCTGGATCCCACTGCAGGCTGGCTCTAGGTTCTACCTTTTGGTGCTTTTAATTTTGTATTTTTTCCCCTAAATATACTATATAGACACAGTCGCAAAAGAAATAATCCAACTAACATGTTTAAATAATCTTATTTTGTCAAAATGTAATCATATACTGTGTCACTGAGGGATATAACTTTTTGAATGTGCACTTTACCAACCTACATGACATCCTAATGGTATATTAATAATAGTTCTCTCTATACTTAAAGTGGATCATAAAACAATTAAGAGTTTTTATATCTTGGTTTTGTGAAATGAGGACACCCACAAACTAACAAGCATACTCAAGGAATAATAAATTCTGTTCAAAAACAAATGCATGATTTTTAAAGGTTAGCACATGAGGTAAAGAAATGTTTAACAAACATTTATCAGCGGGAAAAATCCCAAACTAAGAAGTGAACTGCTCTTATTTACATACAGCATTTATTAAGGAAAAATGCACCCTGATGGACCAGGAAAATCTTAACCTGCCACAGAAATCAGACAGATGAAATACAATGTAATAGAAACAAAAATTTTCTCTTTTCCATAAAACCAAGATTAGGGATGCTAGTAAACTTAAATGCAAATATAAAGGCTGCCAGACCAATCTTCTATATAAATGCCTTCCAAACTTCCATTTCAGAGACCAGGGTGAGGGATTTAGGGGGGACAATCTTTGAATCAACATTTTATCTTCAATTCTTTGCTTCACTGACTTCTGACAGTTTGGCAAATTGGGGGTCATCACATTTAAAAGAAATGCCAAAGCTTGACAAATGCATCTAAGAAAAATAGAATAAATTCCAAATGCCTGTGCAATTTTCTGTAGTTCCTAGCATTCTAACCCAAAGTCATCACATTGAAAACTTAAGCCGCTTCCTTTAGATGGTATAATTTTAGCAAAAACCATTATATCCAAAGTACAGGATAATTAAGGTAACACTAAAATCATACACCCAAAATTCAAGTCTAATGCCCTTTTGTTATTCTGGGTTATTTGGTGTGTAGGAGGATGTATGCAGATAGTAACTTCGTTTTTGAAAAAAACTGAAAAATTTCCAATCTGATTCTTACAATTTCTTCAGTATATGTTCAGGAATCTCCCTCTTTGGAGCTGAATACTACTTACTGGCCACCAACATGGTCCACTTAAAAATAGATCTCCACCCCTCATCCCCCATCTGCCATGGTCTAAAAAATGTGCCAGCTTCCAGTTTGGGGCCTGTTGCTTACAGCCAGAGCTGAAAACAAATACACTTCACCTTTGCTGGTTTCCAGATTTCAGCTTAATACAAACAGGAGTCATGGCCTTGACTGACCTCTTCTCTGTCCAACAGTACTACAGAAGCTATTTTCCTTAAAAATATTAAGATTTATATGCTTAAATATTCGAACACTGTGCATAAGGGTAAGACAAAGTAATAAGTATTAATTTAGAAAAAAACAAAAATAAGAGACCTGAACAACTAGATATTATCTTATTTTTAAAGAAAGGGGACCAAATTCCCCGGTTTCAAAATTCAAATTTGACTCTAGTTTAAAAGGAAAAAAAAAGGGGGGGGGGGAACCAGTGATGTCATACATTAAATTCCTAGATAGGCTGTACTTCTTTATGTCAAATTTCACTTAAACAAACTTTAAGGTATCAGTGCAGAACAGAACTGCAGTGAAAGAGCAGAAACATAAGCCTTCAATTTTTATTTAAGAATAGGTATGATTTCAATCAAAATAAGGTTAGAAAACGCAAAGAAATATCAGGAATTGGCCTCTTTCAGGGAGTCCTTTAAAAAAATCTATCATTTGGAGTAACTACTGCACATCAGCTTTTGAGTTTTTTTTTTTTTTTTTGCGGTACGCGGGCCTCTCACTGTTGTGGCCTCTCCCGTTGCGGAGCACAGGCTCTGGACGCGCAGGCTCAGCAGCCATGGCTCACGGGCATAGGCACTCCGTGGCATGTGGGATCTTCCCAGACCGGGGCACGAACCCGTGTCCCCTGCATCGGCAGGCGGACTCTCAATGACTATGCCACCAGGGAAGCCCTGAGGTTTTTTTTTAAATGAGTTAATATTCCTGTCTAACTATGTGAAAATTTTTAGAGTAATTTTACTAGGAGGAAACTGGATATAATTTGGTACCTTCCCACATGGCACACTGACATGGAATAAACAAAATGGCAGGTGGGAAAGGGGAAGGAGGAAGACACAGAAAGTAGAGTTAATTATAATGGGTAAAAAGGTTTTTTAAAAAGTAGGAGTGAAGAATTTGAAACCATAAGAACAAGTTGTGTGCGTGTATGTACATATATATGTACATTTACATATGTACATAAATGTACATATATATGTACATTTACATATGTACATAAATGTACATATATATGTACATTTCATATTTTCATATCTTAAAAAATAAAATTGGAATGTTATTTCACTTAAAATGTACAGCACACAAAATGTTTTGTAGTGGTAAAGTGTACACCAATGTAAATTTTCACAATTTTCCAGTAAATAACAGTTCTGAATCAAAAAATTACTATTACAAACCCTTTAATCAAATGTTTATTTTTTGCTTCCAGCATTATAACTTGCTATAATTCATAAACTTCAATCTAAGTAAGTTTTTAGACACTGACCTAGGTCCTTAAGCACTCACTTATCCAGCAAAGAGATTATTCACCCAGCTACCACTCTTGCATGGACAATGCTCACTGGTACCTGAACAATTTAAAGTGCATATGAATTCTTTTGATGAATGGAGACACAGCTGTAGTTTTGCACTAAATTTTCAATTACTGAATTGCATGTTTTTTCATCTTGATACCTTATGATCATTAGAAAGCTACTTATCACATAATATTATAATCATACACTATGCTAAATGCCCATTTGTAACTGCAAGAAACTCATGTTACAGACACACTACTGTCTATGATATGATACAAAAGTCATGGCCACAAGTTTCCGCATAAGAGGTTTTACTTCTCTATCTCTCAAAGCAAGAACTATCCCACAGTTCAGATTTACACAAGTAGTGCCTCTTTTAAAATAAATTAAAAATAAAATGCTGTCCTGTCTGTGAAATTATAAATATTTCTAGTCCACTTTACATGTTAAAATGCTTATAAATGCATTATCTCCTAGTAAATACACATTATGGGACTGAAGCCAGTTAAAAAACAAAAACAAAAAACCAGTCATCACACTGGCCCATGGAAATATCTAGGGCTATTTTATATTTCCTATCACTAGGAAAGTTAAACTAAATAAGGGGAAAAAAGCAAAGAGAAAAGAAATTTTACAAAATGGCAAGTAGCATGACCTAAGAGTGTACTGAAATCTCTTCCTTCCATTCAGTAACAAAGCCCTTTCTGGAATGAACGTTTATGGATAACTAGGTTAGGAAAGTGTTCCTCTTCGTGCTCAGGACAAAAACCACAAGGTAGGTACGTTAAAATAATTTCTACATTCTATAAGGAAAGACAGACTTTGAAATGGAGTGACTGTTTTAAAAACCGCAAACCAAGATTTAGCCAGAATGTTCAAGATTGACAGGATTTGATGGAGTGAAATATTCACTGGCAACAAAATTAAAAATCATAATCTTACAGATGCTGCTTATTTTTTTACCAATGTGAAGAAAGGAAACATGATTGCAAGGTACAATACACACTGACAGGCTAAAATGAGAAATTATGAACAATTTAAGTAACCAA
>NW_006779909.1:1718851-1768206 GCF_000442215.2 Lipotes vexillifer | reverse complement strand
CTGCTGAAACATAAATACATGATTTCCAAATTGATTCAACTTGTAATATGTCTCTTAGAAGTAAGAAGTTGTTTTAGTTCTGTGGACTGTTGAATTGCTCTTTAAATAAATATCTCCTCCATCTTAAAAAAAAAAAACAAAACGGCTTCTGAACGGCATTGACTCCTTCAGTGTGGGAAAGCAGTCTTGGCAAACTTGTTTCCAAGACTCCCTCCAAGGTGATTCATTCCATCAAGTCTATAATATCTCCAGATCTACATGTCGAACTTCAGGATTTCGTTTCTGGAAGGAAAAAAATCACCGCTACATTATTAATAGCAAAAGACAATTTTCTGTTTCCTTTTATTCCTTTTGGTCACTAAAGCCAATGAAAACATTTGGTCAAACTATTTCATTGTAGCATACTAGCAAGAGAAATATTTACAGAGGGAAAAACATAAGATCAATAGATGAATAGATCAGTTATACACTATAAAATACATAGTAAGTAGTCCAGTCTCCCTGAGTTTTGTCCACATGTTCATTAATACAATAATGGATTAAGAATCTAGTATGTGCCAAGCACTGCAAAGCACTGGAAATATGCTCATCTGTGGTGAAAATCACTGCAAAGCAATAATAATTGAAAGACTAAATTGATATTAACTTATTTTATATGTTCTAGTAACAATCCATATAGTCTTGATCTAGCACTGTGCTAGAAAGCAGAGCTATCATTATTAAATAAGACTCTGCTCCTTACCCTGAGGGACTCAGTTTAGCCAGAGAGAAAAATGTATGAATAACCTCTACGAGCAAAAGCATTATAGCTAATAGGGACTTCCCTGATGGTCCAGTAGTTAAGACTCCACGCTCCCATTGCAGGGGGCCTGGGTTTGATCCCTGGTCAGGGAACTTGATAGATCCCACATGCATGCTGCAACACAACTAAGAGTTTGCATGCCACAACTAAGGAACCCATGAGCCGCAACTAAGGAGGCTGCCTGCCCCAACTCAGACCTGGCACAGCCAAAAAAAACCAGCATTATAGCTAATAATAATAACCAGTTAACATATATTGAGCGGTTACTCTTGTGTCAAGTACTATGCTAATAATAAGTAAGGGGCTTCACGGAAAGTGTGTTTTAAAATCCTCATAATAACCCAATTATTTCTATTTTACATATGGGAAAAATGAAGGTCAAAGAAATTAACTAACCTGTCCAAAGTCACACAGCTAGTAAGTGATGGAGCCAGGACAGATTCCAGGCCTGACTCCAGACCCCAAGGCTCCTATTTTAATGTACTAAATAATAACTCTGGAAACAAAAACATGAGATTACTTTTGCTCATGAGATCCAGAAAGAATTCACAGAGGATATAGTATCTAAACAAGGTTTGAATACGGTGAATTTTCCAGATAGATGATGAAAAGGGACTAGACGAAAGAAATAGCATGAGCAAAGTCAAGAGAGCCTGGAAAGTATGCATTAGCAGTATGGTATAGTTAGCACAGCAGCTGCAAAAAGCAATGAGGTTGGAAAGACAGGCAGAAGCCAGATTGTGAAAAACCTTAAGGAATTTCATTAACGATGAAAAACATATTTTTTAAAAAACATTTATTTATTTGGCTGCTCCAGGTCTTAGTTGCAGCACGTGGGATCTTTGTTGCCACGTGTGGGATCTTTAGTTGCAGCATGTGGGATCTAGTTCCCTGACCAGGGATCGAACCTGGGCCCCCTGCATTGGGAGCGCAGAGTCTTAGCCAATGGACCACCAGGGAAGTCCCCAAAAATATCTTTATTATATGCCTACACTGTACCAAGCACTGAAGTATACAACAATGAACGGGAAATAAACAGCACTTGCCTTGAATGAACTTATCTCTAGTGACGAAATACAGGTAAGTAAGCAGGCGATTGTAATAGTCTCCTACGACAGAGCAAAGTAAAGATTTGAGGGGATTTTTCCCCTATGGATACATAAAGGAAGGACATCTAACACAATGTGTGTGGGGGGGGTAATTAAAAGTTTAATAAAGTGAATATAATGATATTGTGAGACTGTAGGACAGAAGAGACTTATAAAATAACTAAACCTATACCTACCTAAGAGGAAATGTTTAAGTTAGGAGGAGCAATGTCAGATTCTTACGTAGAAATACAGCAGTAAATATAAAAGGAATACTAAAAGTATTAAAAATGGTTCTCTCTAAAATGTAGAACTAACGACTGAGGAAGGCAAGGCAGGTGACACTTCTGTATAAGCTTTTCAGTTCTGACTGATTTTGTAAACTGTGTATTATTTGATAAAAACTGTATAAATAAATCAACAAGGGGAAAAAAGCTCTTCTAAGGGATTCTAATAGTCAGTCAGGATTAATAATTCCTAGCTTACAAAATAATATCCCAGGAACATTTGCATATCATTCATATTAAACGAATTTAATTATAAGGACAAAAACCTGGTATAATACTGGAGTGTAGCTCCAGCTACGGCACTCATTCTGTTTAGTGTGCACTGGGATTTTTCTTACAACTAGTGCTGGTCAACTGTACCTAGGGTGCTTTTTCCTCTTGGGTCCTAAGGTAAGAGTGACCAGGGACCCCACAAGGAGGTGGCGGATGATACTTTTGTTCTCAATGTTTTCTTTATCTTAAACTATTCCCTCTGTCTAGAATTTCTTATATTCAATATGGAATAAAAAAGACTTCCTCAAACAGAAATGAAACTGAATTTTATTTTCCCATTCCAATCAACCCTTACTCATCCGAATACGACTTGAAACATTTTAGCTGTTCATGGAAAAGTTTAAAATTATTCAATCTAAAAAGCACTACATAATAAATGTGTACTAATAAAAATCTGATCTTAAGAAAAAGAAACTAAAAAGTTAATTTACTCTGCTTTTTAAAATCAAGTTTTCAGAAAGAAAATTAACCAAATTCCTAAAATGTATGTGTCCATTACAAAGCAGACACAATGTGTTTGCTGAATGAATGAGAAAAGAAATAGGATTAATATCCTTAAAATTTAATGTTTAGTGTGTAACAAGATATCATGTGCATAGTAGAAATTAATATATTCATAAATATATAATTGTTAAATAGAACTGAAAATCAATAATTGGTGTCCAACTTATAATTTTCATTCATTTTTTCACCAAATACTTATTGGTCTCTTATGTCCCAGGCACTGCTCAATACGAATTGGAATATTTTACACATCACAATTTTTTTTCCAACACTCATATTATACAGAGATAAAAACCAAATTACATAATTTATTTTACAATGCTGTAGACTCAAGTAAAGAAAATACTACAGGAGGATGTAATTAGAGATGCAAAAGACATAGTAAAGGGCAGAGCATTTAACTGGAATTTATTAGAAATTTGCTATGGCATCTTCCCACTGAATTAATTTCCAATAGAATTATTTCCCCCCCAAATAAAAAAACTTCATGGAGATATAGGACAAGGGTCTATCTACTGATTGAATATAGAGGTAGAACAACAACAACAACAAAAATCTACGTTAACAATTCAAAATTTCAAAATAAGAACAAGATGTATTTCACATTATAATATGGGACTTTATAAATTAGCCTCTATTATTTGTAACATCTTAACACAGCACTATGTAAGTTACAGACTTCAAGCCAAAAATATCGCCTGTTCTAATACTTAGATCAATGGTATTTACTCAAAGAGATGGCTACAATGCTGCAGAATTTTATCACTGAGTGTGACCTTCCAAAGTAATTCAATAATTATTAAAATTTAAACTTAGAAGGCAACTATGCTTAGATACTAAAAAGGAGCAAAAATACCAATGTACAAAGTTTTTGTTTTCAAAAGAAAATCAGCTTATTTTCATGCATTCTCTTGGTCTGGTACCTTAACTATGAAGAACTTTCTTTTCACTTGAGATTAATTATACCTTATTACCACCTTAGGGATGTTTCCACCTGAAAGTGTAGGCAAAGTGTGGCTTCTTGGTTTGAAAGACTTACATAATTCAAAAACACGAGATAATTCAATCTATTAATGATTTAATAGCTTCTAGTTAAAGCACAAAATTAGCTAAAAAAAAAAATAATAAGAATATCTGATTGTGATAAGAGTAAGTACAATTAAGAATGGCCAACTTGTTAATTATTCTTAAATCGGCTTCTGACACTGTTTCTATTAAAGAGTAAATCCAAAATAGTTAGTTTTAAAAGTCCATTATTTTCCTTGCCAGGGAAATAAAAACAGATAGAATGGAAATGAAACATTTATTCATTCTCCAGTCACCTTGCAAAAAAATAATCATCTCACATTTTATTCAGAACAATGGTATTCAAAGTGTGGTTCAAGGATTACTGGGTTACTGAGACATTTTCAGGGGGGACTCCGAGGTCAAAACTATTTTCATAATTACAGTAAGATATTTTTTGCCTTTTTTACTATGCTGACATTTCCTCTGATGGCACGGATACAACTGCTGGCACCTTCACACAACTCCAGGCAACTTGCATCAAATCATACTGGTAGTCATTGTGTTCCTTTATTGCCACCCAGTTTGTTTTTTTTTAAAAAAAGCCAGTTTCACTTTAAAATGTCCTTCATAAAAAGTATTGATTTATTAAACTTCAACGCTTGAATACACTTTAAAAAAACATTCGGTGACAAAATGGGAAGCTGTGCTTCACGATGAAGTCTGATGCTGTCACAAGGGAAAGCATCCCTGTGATTGCTTGAATGAGCTCAATCAGACGGTTTTTATCTCAACACCCTTTTTACTTGAAAGAATAACTAACGAACTATGGTTATTCAAATTTGGGTATTTAGCAGAGGCATCTTCTTAAGAAATAAATAAAACGAGTCTACTACTTCAAGGAAAACAACAGTATTTGTTGCTAATAATAAAATGCAAGCTTTCAAGTCAAAATTAGAATGTTGAAAAACTCATATCCACCACCATGAGCCTGACAGCTTCCCACTACTTAGAAATGTATCAACATTTGCATGATGTGCATAAATTCAGTGAGCCAGTATTTTCCAAATGACCAATTCATAATGTTAAAGAACCAAGCATGGGTTAAAAAGATTCAATCAGACAATAAAGATGTTAAAAAGAAAAAGATTCAATCAGAGTATAAAGACAGACCAACAGATTTTAATATAATAGTGTATAGGAGACTGCTAATCATACTCAAAGCGAGGTCTGGCCTTTGCTCTTGGCTATTGGGAGGTAATCTCTAGGTCCTTGGAATATTCTGCCTGATAATTATGTCTTTGTTTATCTTTGTCCACACAGTATCTGCTCTACCTCCAGAAGCGGGTGGAAACTAAAGGTGTCAGCTCTTCCTGAGAGGGGCTGGAGATGAAAGGTCATCCACTCAAGCAGTCAACTACAGAGCCCCAAGAACATTTCTGGACACCAAGGCTTGGTTGAGCTTCTGTGGTTGGCAATACTCCATGCAAACTGTCACACACCACTGTCAGGAAAATAACACCGTCCATGACTCCATGAGGAGAGGACAAGTGAAACTCCAGGTTTGGAACTCTGCCCTATGCATCTATTCCTTCGGCTAGTTTTAATCTGTATCCTTTCATTAAAATAAACCATTCAGTGAGTTCTGTGAGTCCTCCTAGTGAATTATCAAACCTGAGGGTGGTCTTAGGAACCACCTGAACTTTGCAACTGGTGTTAGAAATGAAGGTGGTCTTCTGGACTGTGCCCCCTAACTTCACAAACAGTATATGAAAAGTTCATCGATATGGTTTCAGATTTCACAGCACAACTATGCTTTAAGAGGTTACCGGTTGTCAGGTTTTGATGTAATATTAAAAGAGAATACTAAGTATCTGGAAAGACTATAAGAATACTTAAAAAGCCTCCTCCTTTTTCTTCATATTCTTCAACCAAAATAACGTATGGTAATAGACTGAATGCAGAAGCACAAATGGGAATCTAGCTGTCTTAGATTTTTGTAAAAATGTAAAACAATACCACTCTCCTGTTTATTTCATTTTGGAAACTATAGTTACTTTCCTTCAAACTGTTATTTATATTAACATGAAATACGTTTATTATGTTTTCTAAATGAATAAATATTTTTAAATTTCTCAATTTTAATTAATAATTTGGTAAATATAAATAAATATAACTAAAAAAACCTGAGTCCTCAATAATTTTTAAGAATCCTAATATCAAAATATTCGAGAATTGTTCATCTAGAAATTCTGAAAATCATGCCTGATAAGCTCATGAACTATAATATTAACATTAACAAAATCATCTCTTTTGAAGTGCTTCTATTAATCTGATCACATATCTAGATTCTAAAAGATAGTAAAATAGTGATAGAAATGTTTCCCTTCAATTTTTGTCTTTGTTTCTCTTCAATTTTTAACAAAACTAAACAAAAATCAACATCAGCTAAAGAAAATACATTGCCTTCAACAAGTTATAAACGTTAAAGATCATTTACAAGTTTTCTTCATTGCAAACAGTTAGAATTCAAATGTCAATAAATGACAATTTGAGAGCACTGACACTTTTTTAAAGGCACTCTGGTTAGGTAATATTTCAGTAAAAAACTAACAGGTTGTAATGATCTCCAACTGAACAGAAACAAACAGAAAATATAAAATAATGTCAGACAGGCTAAAGCAGTATGTATGTATATGTTTAAGGTCACACTCTTTTTTAACTTTAAAACAGAGTCTAAAGTTTCCCTTTTACCTTTCTCTAGAAATGTTAGAAACGCTTCTTATTTAAAGACAAACAAGAAAAAAAACGATTATTTTAGAAACTAAGCAAGCAGTATACAATAGTGGTTAAAAGTATGGAATTTGAAATTGAACAGCAAAGGTTCAAATCGCAAGTCCTATACTACCTTGAGTATATTATCCAACTTCTCTAACCCAATCATTTTCTTGCCCACAACTACTGATACATCATGGGGTTACTGAGAAAATAAAAGCATACAACTGATGCAATTAGCATAGTGCCTGACACAGATAAGTATTCAAAAAGTAGCTGACACTGTATTATATTATTATTATAAATATATCTTACTTTCAGTTCCTTCTCAAGCCTATCTACTTCAGCTCCTAAAGTATCAATAATATTTTCTCCATGTTTAAGCATAAAGGTCTCTAGTTCTTCAGGAGTCTTCACTTCTTGAATTTCCTATAAAGAAAACGATAGCAGAAAAATGAAACAGATTCTTAAGAAAGTCATAGTGGTACACTGATAATTTCTTTTAAAAATTATAACCAACACCGTTAAGTTTAATGAAAAATGAAAAACTTCGAGCCATAGGCAATGGACCACATATTTCAAAAAGAAAACTCAATTTGAGAAAAAATTGAGTACAATGGTCTACAGACCGTAGCACTGCAAAATCAGTGGGAAAATGGATAGACAATCAATAAATAGTGCTGGGGAAGTTATTTTTTTAGAGGAAAAAAATACTAAATCCCTACCTCAGACCATTAAACAAGTAATTCTAAGTGGATTGAAAACCTAAGGGTAAAAAACAAACCTTAAAATTTTTAGAAGAAAACCAGAATATTTTTATGATAATGGGATACAGAATGGTTCCTCAAGAAAGATAATAAAAAGCATAGAGAAAAAGATTACAAATTTGACATAAAATTTAAAACTACATCAAGTCTTCTGTACAACAAAGTGGAATGATAAATTATAAACTAGAAAGTTATCTGCATATGCACAACTGAGGAAGGATCAGTATCTAGCATATTAAAAATAAAACATTTATAAATCTGTCAGAATAACAGAAATTAAACAAACAAAGCAAGTACGGGAAATCCCAATGGTCAATAAATCTCTATGTTTATTAACCTCACTACTACCAGGGAAATATAAATTAAATCAACAGGATACTATTTCATATCTATCATAATGATAAAAATGTCGAAACTCTGTCAGTACAATCTAGCGAAAATGTGAAGCAATAGAAACTTTGATACACTGATGGTGGGAGTTAAATTGACACACTTTGGAGAACAATTTGCCAATATCTAAGGAAGTTGAAGATACGTTCATCCAATGGCCCACCTATACTTTAAATCTAGCTATGTAATGCCCTAAAGAAATTCTTGCACATGCAAACAAGGAAACATCTATAAGAATGCCACTGTGGCACTGTTTCCAATAGTTTAATACTTGAAACAATATAATTGTCCGTGAAGTAGGGACTGGATAAGCAAACTGCAGCATATTAGTAAGATGGACTATTAAATAGCAAGCAAATTAATTAGAGGTATATATATTAACACGGAGGAGGAATCTCAAAAACATGCTGTTTAGCAACTTATAGAGGAAACCATATGATATGATATAATTTATACCAATTTTTAAACATCTAAAATGTTACATATTACGCTAAGAAAAATATGTTGAAAAGTATAAAAACTGAATGGAAATGACAGGTACTAAATTCAAGATAATTGTGAGTTCTGGGGATGGAGAAAAGAGAATGGGATCTATAAGGAGAAACAAGGGCTGTAATATTTTTGTAATGATTTCTTTCTTTTTTTAAGATCTTAAGCAAGTACAGTACAGTAAAATGTTAATATTCGACAAAGGCAAGTGGTAGCCTCTGCTCTGTTCATTATATTATCCTGTATAAATTTTCTTTTAAAGTACTCTTAATAAAAAAAGCATGGATTCTGGAGTCAGAGAGATCTGAATTCACATCTGATTCCATATGATGGCTCTGCAATTTTAGGCAAGTTACTTAATCTTTCTGTGCCTGAATTGGCCTATATATAAAAATGAAAATATTATTTCTTTGCCTCACAGGTTGTTGACAGTAAATAAAGTAACATATATAAGACGCCTGGCACACAACAAGCACTTTAATAATAAGTCACCTCTTCTACTGTCTGAACCAGTTGAAACCTGAAGTGACTTTTAAGACTTATAAAAGAAAAAGTTTTATTTTATTTACTTAGGAAGTAATTTTTATAACCCTTGGCTATATAAGAAGAAATCAATAAATCTTTAACTTACTTGTAGCATTTGGTCAAAATCTTGTTTTTCCAAATATGATCTCGTAACAACTCGTCCATCGAAATCTACTTCTGCCTTAAATCTTACTTTCCCTAATCCTAGATCTGTGGCTTTAACGTCATGAATTGCCCTGCAACCAATAACAATACATACAAATTTATATACACAGACATACGTTTTAATGGCAAAAAGTCTAGAATTCTTGTTTTTTACTACCAGTGATGAAAAATGGACTAAGATGGCTTTCAGAGTGTTCGCCATCAAGCACCACCTATCATTTTCCAAACAAATGTTCATTTAGCTCTTTTTGCATAATGCCATACGAAGGTGTAAACAATAAATACTATTTTATGGTAATTTGTGTATATATGAACTACATAGTTTGTGGATTAAAAAATCAACTCTAAATTGCTTTTCTACAATGTTGTCATTTTATCTTATAATCCTTTTTTCCTTTTTTCAATAGCTTCTTTAAAAGTCTTCATACAACTCTGTGAAGTACTCCATTAGCATGAGGTTAATAATAACTACCTAATGGGACTGATGTGGGAAATAATGAACAAACATATATAAATGTTTAATATGCTACCAGTTACACAGCAGGCATTTAATCAATGACATTCATAAAGTAGATTAAGATGGCATCTTCACTTTACAGATAAAACAATCCCAGAGGGGCATAAGTGACCTGCCTAAGGTAACTCATCTAGGCAACAGGAGAGCCAGACTCACCCCCAGACCTTTAGATAACCAAACCTAGTGGTCTTTCCATTATACCATTCTGCCTTGCAGAAAAGGAAGCAGACGCTCAAGCATAATTGCTTTTCCATACCTCCTGCCCTAATCCTCAGGAATCAACTTTCTCCAGAAAACTACTGAGAAATTCCTTTCTTTCTAGAGTAATCATTATAATATCTTTTCTTTAGAGGATACATGAGAAAATTATAAACACTCTGAATTCTGAGGACATACAGATATCCTACTGGGAAAACGAGCCTAAGTGAGAATCCAAGTACTCTTAGAACATCTGACTCTAATTTCTTAGAGATCTTAAGCAAGTTACTGAATACTGAGTCTAAAATTCTTTATCTATATGAATAAAGAAGTATAGATGAAAATAAGAACTAATGATTTTATATTTATAAAGTTATATATGCCCAGACTGAAACAGAACTTGTCCAGATTGGTAAGAGGTTATATAATTTATTCATTAAAAAAAAGCATATCTAACTCAGTCTCAACAAAAGATTTTAAATACTCATGATTTGACTAATACTTAATTAGCAGTTAATAAAAATGTTCTGATATACTTCTTCCCTATGTTCTTACACATAACTAACTGCAGACAGAAAACTGTGATAGGCAGCTTCTATCATGGCTCCCAATGAGCGCCCCCCAACCCCCTCCTGTGTTCTGGCCCTTGTGCAAACCTCTCTCCTTCAACTGTGGGCTAGACTTAGCGATTTGCTCCTAACCAGCAGAACACGGCAAAATGATGATATGTCATTTCCAAGATTAGATGATGAACCTGTGACTTTTATCGTGTTCACACTCAGTATCTTTTGTCTTCTCAATCTGCATACTTTGATTAGGCAAGCTACCATGTTGGACAGTTCCACATGGCAAGGAACTAAATCCTGTTGATAATTACATGAGAAAGCTTAGAAGCTGATCCTTCCCCAGGAGATGACTATAGTCCCAGCCAACACCTTGACTGCAGTCTATGAGAAACCCTAAGGTAGAGACCTAGGTAAACCGTGCCCAGACTCCTGACCCACAGAGGCTGCGAGGTAATAAATGTTGTTTTAAATCACAAAGTTTTGGGGTAATCTGTCACAGAGCAATATAGATAACTAATACACTGATTAAAAAACTGTATGAACTTTCTGGAATACTAACATTTATTTTTTCCAACAATTTAATCTACAGATCATCACTATTCCAGAAAATTTCAAATTTGCCACAGTGAGTCTTTCCATTTACAGTTCTTTTTTTAGACTTTAATTATGAACAATATATGCAAAATTATAAACACACATATACCTAGCAAATGGGTACCAAAATACATGAAGCAAAAACTGATAGAAATGAAAGAAGAAATAGGCAATTCAACAATAACAGCAGGAGACTTTAACATCCTACTTTCAATAATGGATAGAACAACTAGGCAAGAAGATCAACAGGGAACTAAAAAACGTGAGCACTATAAAATCTAACAGACACAATGCTCCATACAACAGAAGAATATACATTATTCTCAAGTACACATGGAACATTATCCAAGATAGATCATATGCTAGGCCATAAAACAAACCTCAGTAAATTTAAAATGACAGAAATAATAAAAAGAATGTTCGGCAACCACAATGGAATGAAGTAAGAAGTAACAAAGACATCTGAGAAACTCACAAATATGTGGAATTAAACAACACACCCCTAATTAACCAATGGCCAAAGAAGAAATCTAAAGTGAAATTAGAAAATATTTTGAAGTAAATGAAAATGAAGACACAACATACTAAAATTTATAGGATGCAGTGAAAGCAGGGCTTAGAAGGATGTTTATAAATGTAAAAGCCTGTATTAAAAAAAGAAGATGGATATCAAATAAAAAACTTAACCTACCATCTTAAGACACTGGAAAAAGAGCAAACTAAACCTACAGCAAGCAGAAGGAAGGAACTAATACAGATTAGAGCAGGAACTCATGAAACAGAGAAGAGAAAAACAAAGAAAATCAATTAAACCAAAAGCTAGTTCTCTGAAAAGACCAAGAAAATTGACAAATCTTTAGCTGGACTGACCAAGAGAAAAAAGAAAGAACACTCAAATTATCAGAATCAGAAATGAAAGAGGAGACATTAGTACCAAACCTAAAGGAATAAAAAGGACTACAAAGGAATACTAGGAACAGCTGTACACCAACAAATTAGATAACTTAGAAGTAATGGACAAATTTCTAGAAAGACACAAACTACTGAAACTGACACAAGAAGAAATAGATAATCTGAATAAACTAATAACAAGAGATAGAATGAGTAATCAAAAAACTAACCATGCAGAAAAGCCCATGTCCAGATGGCATCACTGCTGAATTCTACCAAACATTTAAAGAAGAAATAATAACAATTCTTTATAAACTCTTCTAAAAAAAACAGAAGAGGAGGAAACATTTCCCCATTCATTCTATAAGGTCAGTATTACCTTGATAACAAAATCTGACAAAGACATCACAAGGGAAGGATATTAATTATGGAGTATCTCACATTAAGTTACTAAGCCCAATACTGATTCTCAGAATGCTCAATTTCAAATCTTGATCCAGTAGGTAATTACTTCTTAAGAGTAAACATATAGAGCTTAGAATATAAATCTACTACTCACATACTCATTTGTTCTACTGATGAAGATATAGAGGTCATTCTTTCTTTTTTTTTCAATTTATTTATTTATTTTTGGCTGTGTTGTATCTTCCTTGCTGCACACGGACTTTCTCTAGTTGTGGTGAGCGGGGCTACTCTTCGTTGCAGTGCATGTGCTTCCCATTGCAGTGGCTTCTCGTGTTGCAGAGCACGGGCTCTAGGCACATGGGCTTCAGTAGTTGTGGCAAGTGGGCTCAGTAGTTGTGGCTCATGGGCTTAGCTGCTCTGCGGCATGTGGGATCTTTCTGCACCAGGGCTCGAACCCGTGTCCCCTGCATTGGCAGGTGGATTCTTAACCACTGTGCCACCAGGGAAGTCCTAGAGATCATTCTTAAAAGATTTAACTTAAAGGTTTTAATTAAGAAAAATACATTCTTATTTTAAAGTTTAATATATGCGTATGTAGGTAAGTAGTAGAAAATCAGGATTTTTGGGGATGTGGACCATTTTTAAAGTCTTTATTGAATTTGTTACAATACTGCTCTGTTTTATGCTTTGGTTTTTTGGCTGCGAGGCATGTGGGATCTTAACTCCCCAACCAGGGTGAAGTCTTAACCGCTGGACTGCCAGAGAAGTCCCCAAAAGCAGGATTTTAAAGGACTGTTTCTTCCCCTTCATTCTGAAACTACACTGCTACTGAAGTTCACTAAAAAGTCCTACTGGAACTCTGCATCTCTTCTGATTACCTCCTAACTCTTCAATTCTTTATTTTTATATCATTTAAAGATAAAGATTATATGGAAAAAACATTTAATATAATCTAAAACAAGAAGTCTATTTTCAAAAAAAGTATAAATCATATTCAACTTGGTAATCATATCCCCAGGAATAAAAATCTTAAGTTTAATATATTCAATCTGTAATTATAATACAAATATAAGGCAAATATAAATATGAAGGTTTCATATAAGTGGTTCCACATTAAAAAGGCAAATACTTTGCAAACTTCTATTCCCATTACATCATCTAACTGTTCCTTATTCTAAAAATTAAAGATATACAGAATTTAAAAGGAAACTTAGGGAGTTTCTTACATGCTTTCACTTGCTTTCTTGTAAGGTTGCAATGCTGCAAAGTAATAAGATTAAAAAGTTCTAGGGCTTTCCCTGGTGGCGCAGTGGTTGAGAGTCCGCCTGCCGATGCAGGGAACATGAGTTCGTGTCCCGGTCTGGGAAGATCCCACATGCCGCGGAGCGGCTAGGCCCGTGAGCCATGGCCGCTGAGCCTGAGCGTCCGGAGCCTGTGCTCCGCAACCGGAGAGGCCACAGCAGTGAGAGGCCCACGTACCGCAAAAAAAAAAAAAGTTCTAATGGCTAGGAATTCAAAATCTCTTCTGGAAGTATTTACAAAACAAGCATTTCTATTTCTTAATATGTTTTTGTAAACCTTAACAGTAGTAAGCTGACCTTACTGAGGGGTCGTTCTCCAGGAGTTCAGTAAGCCGTTGTACTTGTTCTGGCTGGATGGATCGCCCTAAGAGTGCTTCTGTGTTAGTGTAGATGAGGAATGCTGAGACCACACCTAATAAGGTGCCCACACCCAAAGAACCTAGGCTGTCATACAGTGGATTGCCTAAATAAAAGCACAAAAGAAGTCAGTAAATTAACATTTTCTATTGTTTCAATGTGCTTTAGTGAGCAAAGAACCAGAATTAGTAAATCAAGGGACTGGAAATTCATTTCTAATTCCTTTAATGACTTTCTCCTAATAGTTTTACTATTCTATGCAGTTGAATTACTTATGATCTCTTTCTTGCACCTGGTCACATGGGTGAGGGTTCAGAGCATTTTCAAATTAGAGACATACTAGTAATACAATGAAGAGTCCATTTCTTTTTGATATATCAGTAGCACTTTTCCTATCCCAAGCTGACAAAATTGTAAAATCAAAAGCTAAAAGAAATAACCATTTTTGTGTCTTATTCTTACAAAGATTCTGTGAAAGAACTAAGCCATACAAAAAATTATATGAGGCATTCTTATCTCATTCAACCAAGAATGATACATAGCTAGTACCATTCTAGATTTAAAGAAAAAAAAAAAAAAAAAAAGGAAGTTAATTCCTTGCCTCTAATGGCTACCTCAGAGCAGTGGTTCTCAAAGTGCAGTCCTTTGACCAGCAGCGTCAGCATCACTCAAGAACATGGTAGTAATGCAAATTCTCAGGCCTCACTCAAGACCTTCTACATCAGAAATCTGGGGTTTGGGGTGGGGTGGGTGTGGGTCTAGCTTCTGTGCCTTCCCAATCCTGTCAGATGATTCTGATTCTAAAGTTTGTCTTAGGTTATTAGGACTTTATTCTCTTCCAGAACCAATGAGAAGAGTTGATTTATTATCTATGAATGCATCGGTTAATATTTATATAACAGACATAAATAAATATTATACTTTAAATCTTTATAATAAATATTACACACAAGGCTTTTATAATGAAGTCTTTTTATTCCAAAGATCAAATGTCAATATTAAATTGAACTCTCTTAATGCTTGATAAAGCATATTGTTTTACTAAAAAAAATCTCAATTTACATTAGTTTTATTAACATTTAGTCAAAATATAACACTAAAAACTGAATGACTTATTTTGTATTACTAAAGTGTAAAAATATATCCACTTGTAAAACATAATCCACTAGCAAGTTTGTAATTATAGAGTTCAAAATCAAATATTGCTCTTTAGAAATCCAGATTTAATTAATTATTTTTATTTAAAAATATACATCTATTAATAATCCTACAGAAATCACAGAATTACTAGCTGGAAAATATTTATTTCTTGGCATGATATTTAATTTAAATGACAATTTAAATAATTAAATAAAAATTAATGTGAAACTTTCTTGAAACAAAACTTTTTATAAGTTTGATTTGACTGGTTTATAATACTATGTAAAAAAAAATAATCTATTAAAAGTCAACTTACCTATCAAGTCACACTTTCCTTAAGCCTAAAATTTTGCTAAGTAATAATTTAGGTCTAAAAAAATGTCTAAAATGGTAAGGTCAACCAGAAAAAGGATCAAAACAATTAGAAATATTTTGGATCACAGTGAACATCAGAGAATTCTGGTTTACTCTTAAAATATACATTCAAAATGAGAAAGACCTATTCATATTTCAGGCTATTTTAAGAAATACTGCAGAACTGTGGAAGCTCATCACCTAAAATTATTTAAAATATGCTAGGACAAACAGGTAAGAATGGTAGTACCATTTCAAGAGAATTCCAACCTCAGAAATTGAGTCTTTATCATACTAAATGGTTCCTTTGTTTTAGAAGATAAAAATAAAATGGTTTTTGTCTTCTTATCCGCCTGTGCTGTACTGGCCTTCAAAATATTTATCTAGCTACCAAAATGAGGATGGAAGCAACTAAAGAATCAAGGAAACAGGAAAGCAACAGCAGTTATTATTGGTACTAATAGTAGAAAAAGACAAACGGACAAGAGCTACAATGTATATTTATTTTGAACTTTAGAGTATATTAAAGTTCTTTCTCATATACTATCTTAAACCTGTAAGGTCACTAGGACAAATATTATTAATATCTTTATAGGTAAAGAACTTAAAGCTCTGTGTAGTTGTGTAACTTATTAAGTCACAGCTAGAAAGGCTTCGAGCATTACAGAAATGCTCTATTAGCAGCCTTCTTTATTTCTAACTAAGAGAAATTTCTAATTCAAAAATCTGAACACTTTTACCATCTTATTTGTCTTATACAAACAAATGGTTAGTATGAAATTCACATTTAACAATCTACTGGTTTAAAATTATTCAATGATATAAAGGGAAATTTCCACATTAGAGAATTATTTTAGTAGCACAAATAAAGCACCTGTAATTTGAGAAATATTTACCTGTTATAGAAGTAAGGCCCATACAAGTGGCTGCTATTGTCACTCCCAACACTGCTGCAGTATCCTCCAATAATATAACATTTGTACTAGGATCACGACTTTCCATTACTTAATCATTGGGGTAGAGACAAGAAAAGAAACTTCTGAAATCTTAATTTGATACTATCAGATAACATTTTAATAAGTATCCATTAATTTAATTAAATTAAAATTAAGATTAAGAAGGAGTTCCCTAGTGGCCTAGTGGTTAGGATTACAGGCTTTCACTGCTGTGACTAGGGTTCAATCCCTGGTCAGGGAACTGAGATGCCTCAAGCCGTGCAGTGTGGCCAAAAAAAAAAAAAAATTAAGATTAAAAAATGTATGAGATCCTGATTTTTAAAACCCTGTTCAATATAAATATAGTTTCTTGGTTTAAATGTTAACAATAACAGATATTTAAAGTCAAATTACTTTCTCAAGTTATTATAAGCATACACAGAAATACTGTAGTTCATATAAGTTAAATCCAAATATAAAGTACTGCTGTTCAAATTACACTACACTTCTCTTTTTAAAAGAGCTGATATGTAAGTAAGAGCCACATAGGGAAGACACTGAGATATATTTTGTACACATCTATATGGAACAAAGCAATAATAGCACTAGGCAATTTTAAGGAAAAAAAGAAGACGAAATAATACACCTAGGTTTCTAAAATACATACCATACTTGTAAAGTGACATTCCTTTGGCCCGAGCACTCCTACGAAGCTCATTTACAGCAACAAGAAGTGTTGCTGAAAGAAAAGCATTCATATCAGCAAGGAAGAAACTTCATGCCTCCAAACTTTAAAGATGGCATCTCAAAAGATAAATAAATAGGCACAACACTTTAATGCTAAGGGCTGTCAATAAGGAAAAGTTCTATATTAAACCAGTCATTATCAAGACCCCAATTAATCATTATGATATAATGAATCCCATATTTCTAAACCACAATAATTTAAATATCATTACCACCACAACAGCCTTAATTTATTAGACAGCTACTAGCTGGCAGGCACCACACTAAGCGTAATCACTTTGACCCTCCCAACCTTTTGAGGCAGGTGGTGCTATCACCATTTTATAAGACTGCCAAAGATGAAAGGATGATGCATAAAAAATGACAATGTTTTAGAAGTAAGCATACTGTGAGTACAGCAGTGAATTAGGCAGTTTCATATATGATATTAGCACTTCTCTGTCATAATACTGCTATGGCTGAAACTTTCAGAAACATTAACATATTTTTACTGCAAAAAGACAGTCCTCCCTGATAAACATTACTAAAACCTGATTTTTAAAAACTCAGTATATAGTTAGTTATGTTTTTATACTCCATGGACCTAGAGACTGTCATACAGAGTGAAGTTAAGTCAGAAAGAGAAAAAAATCATTTATTAACACATACATGTGGAATCTAGAAAAATGGTACAGATGAACAGGTTTGCAAGGCAGAAATAGAGAAACAGATGTAGCGAACAAATGTATGGACACCAAAATGGGGAAGCAGGGGGTGGGGTGGTGGTGTGATGAATTGGGAGATTGGAATTGACATATATAGACTAATATGTATAAAATAGATAACTAATAAGAACCTGCTGTATAAAAAAATAAAAATGTTTTTTACTTTCCAGAAAAAGAAAAAACCTCAGTATATAGTTAGTTATGTTTTTATACTCCATTTCAAATGATATGATACTCAAGAACAAAATAAAAAGCTTTTCCAAACTTGCCCCATCTTATAGGAACAACCATAGTACATTATACAAAGAATTTCTTCCCTCAAAGAAGATAAAACTTATATTCCTATTTCCACAGCTTTGTAAACATCAAGAGAACTTAGCAATCTATAAAAATAGACTGTTGGGCTTCCCTGGTGGCGCAGTGCTTGAGAGTCCGCCTGCCGATGCAGGAGACGCGGGTTCGTGCCCCATTTCGGGAAGATCCCACATGCCGCGGAGCGGCGGGGCCCGTGAGCCATGGCCACTGAGCCTGCGCGTCCGGAGCCTGTGCTCCGCAAATGGGAGAGGCCACGACAGGGAGAGGCCCGCATAACGCCAGAAAAAAAAAAAAAAAAAAATAGACTGCTGAATATATATTACTAAGTTAAGAGTAAAAAGATTCTGTGACAATACATACCTCCTTCAGATACTAATGATCCTGCTAAAATACAATATGCCTAGGAAATATAAAAATAAAGCATAAGTTGATATCTCACTAAAGAATTACAACAGTTCACGCATAAACTTAATGTTTAATATGGAAACATAAATTCAAATTCTAGCCAGATAAGGATTTTGATGGGAAACAGCTCAAATGAGGACAATGAGATAGATGGTATCTTCATAAGAAGAAACAATTAAAAGTTAAAACTTTGATGGCCATCTCATTTTTTAATACTTGAAAAAGTAATACACACACGCACCCCCCCACCAGCGTAGAATGTTATACCGTGACTAAAGTTAAATTCATGATATAAAAGAATTACTTAATTAGTAAAAAAAAAAAAAAAATTGAACTTCAAAATGAACACAAGCATTTGAAATCTAGGGTTGTGGATACCAGACGCAGTAAGATACACAACCATACCCAGTAACTTTCAATTTTGTTTGTTTGCCCAGCACCAAGAGAATCCTTCCTCAGTCCTCATTCAGAAAGATAAGCAGTTATAAAAAGTAAACAATTTGGGGGAGGAAGATAACACCACTTTCCTTACAATCCCAGATACTCTTGAATTGGATAAGGATGCCAAGAATAGCTTTAATTCAAGATATATAGAAATAATTAACACAAATTTTTTAAAATTTTAAGTGAAATTCAAATCAAATATCTATAGAATTTTCAATATTACCTTTTCGGAACCCTAGGCTTCCCTGAAACAGAGGTTTAAAAATTTTGAACCCAGTCCAACACTCTTCTAATTCTGTTAAGAAAACTGAGATTTCCAAGGCTGTGTGGTTTGCTTGAGTAAATAGAAATGGTATTGGAGTAAGAACTAGAATACAGGTTTTCCTAACTCAATTCTAGGCTCTTTCCACTGAATCTTACTGGCAACATCAGCAAAAATAGTCTGGAACTACACTGTGAGATACAGAAGCTGACAGGGGTGCCACATGCCCAACCTGCACTTGTCAAGGGAGCTACAATCAGAGCTGCCAAGCAGAGTCATCTCCAAGAAGCTCCCATGAGAGGCAAAGAAGACAGCTTTAAGTATCTACAGAGGCCAGTGGAAACCAGTGCAAGATGACGTTGGTGCCAGTAAAGTAGTACCTTTCTGTCCCCTATCTCTACCTTCAGTGCTGCCAGAGGCAACCTATGGAGTAGGAGAGAAGAGAAGCCCTTAAGTGAAAAAATACAGAAGGGAACCACACTCCCATTCTCTCAATGTAGGCTTCCTACCATAATGAGGAAAAGGAGAAGGTTTAACTCTAAATAAAATTCTAACATACGACTGTTACAAAGGAATGGTTATTTTAACTACTGATAGGACATTTATTCTTGGGACTAAAAGTGAACAGAGGTCTTCTTGCTTTTCAAAAGTAACAGCAGAAATTAACAGAATTGCCCAAAATTTTAACCAAGGACGAAGTGTTTAAAAACTGTACCTACAGAGATACTCTTGCTCAACATCACTGAATCATATGGATTTAGAGGTCATGTCCAGTCACATTCTAAAAAACACAACTACAGGGCTTCCCTGGTGGCGCAGTGGTTGAGAGTCCGCCTGCCGATGCAGGGGACACAGGTACGTGCCCGGGTCTGGGAAGATCCCACGTGCCGCGGAGCGGCTGGGCCCGTGAGCCATGGCCGCTGAGCCTGCGCGTCCGGAGCCTGTGCTCCGCAACGGGAGAGGCCACAACAGCGAGAGGCCCGCGTACCACACACACACACAAAAAACACAACTACAGATACATAACCCTATATTACAGTCAAGAAGGTATACTTAGTCCCATTCTTTAACATCAATGTGACAAAGGCATTCTACTGTACTTAATCACTATTCCATATTACTTCAGAACTGAGGGGGGAGGAGGGGCGAAGATTACCCATAGAAGAGATTCTATTGGTTGAGGATTAAGCAATCCCATGACTCCATGGTACCAAGATAATCCTGCACCCATCATGAAAATACCAACACCACTAATTAGTGAAGCAATATAGCGCATATTTGAAAATCCATACCTGAAAAATAAAAAAGATAATATAGTTTACAAGAAATACAAATGATTTCCTCTCAAAATATGTTTAATAGGTCAATGAAAAAAAAAACTTATTATAACATCATGATGTTATGATTTTATATTTAAGTAAAATGTAAGTGCCAAACTCAAATCTAATCAGAAAATCATATACATAAAGTGGAAAAAACTGCAAGATCTTGGAAACTATATAAAAAGAGAGTGAACATGATTTAATTCAGGTATTTTCTAATCCCTCTTTCATATATTTGCTTTGATTTACTAGAGCAACTTTACTTTTATGTAACACAAATGCAGGCAAAATTTATTTTTTAAATGCATTCAGATGTTTAATGAAGATGGTAACATATTTCCTTGTAATGCAGCTTCTAATTGAATATTTGTCTTCTTCTATAATTTATATTTCCTACAATTTATATTACTTATAATTTGATGCTAGATACTTTTTGCTGTTTCTGTATAGTGTAACACACAGTAACTATTATCTTTTTTTTTTTTAGCTGCACCGAGCAGCATGTTGGACCTTAGTTCCCAGGCCAGGGATCGAACCCACGCCCCCTGAAGTGCAACTGCGGAGTGTTAACCACTGGACCGCCAGGCAAGTGCCACTAATTATTATCATTAAAAGACTAAGAGCTTCAGTTTTCTGGGTGTTTTTATGGTAATTTTTTTTTTGTTAAATCTCAGGGTTTTTTTAAAGTCTTTTGGTCAATGTGTGCATTATTCTGTATTACTGTATGTACCAATAAAATACTGAGTAATAAGAAATTTTAAAATATGGGATACTACAAGAGGAAAAGAATCATTCATTAATAAAAGTATTTTCTGGGAAATTTACTCCCAAACCCAAACTCTATGGCACCCTTCTAGCAGATGCAAATTTAAACAAGAGTTCTGAATTAAAATTGCTTTTTGAATTATTTTTGCAAATATGTAATCTTGCCATAGGAAATTATCAGTTTATAGATGTGATGGTGTTCTATCAGCTTGACTTAGGACAATTTATATTCTTCTAAAGCTTCCCCCCCAAAGTAAGAAAGGAGATTTATTTATTTATTTATTTAAGTTAAGGTAAATTAAGATCTAAATTAAATGGCATTACTTTCATTTTATGTGTTTTCAAGGAATTTGGAGATTCTTATTAAAAAAAATTTTTTTTTTGGTTGCGTTGGGTCTTAGTTGTGGCATGCATGTGGGATCTAGTACTGGGCCAGGGATCAAACCCGGGCCCCTTGCATTGGGAGCCCGCAGAGTCTTAACCACTGCGCCACCAGGAAGTCCCTAAAATTTTTAACTATGTAGATCTGCACTGTCCAGTGTAAGTCGCTAGCTACATAAGACTATTTAAATTTAAATTACTTAAAACTAGATAAAATTTTAATACAGTTCTTCAGTTGCACTAGCCACATTTCAAGTGCTCAACAGCCACATGCAGCTAGTGACTATCACAATGAACAGATATAAATAAATATTTCTGTTATTGTAGAAAATTCTATTGGGCAGTACTAAAGTAGATTGTTGAAAATATCTTAAGAAGAAATCTTTACAACCTAAAACTTTTAAATTTTACCCTGTTTTTAAATTTTTGGTATATAAAACTGGCCAGGAAAAATTTTTTTTGACATAGTGAAATACTATAATCATGTGTAATTAGCAGACTAGAAAGGTAGCTGTTCTCTGTACGAGCTTACTGATAGTTATAGGATATTCAATAATATGCTATTATTTATATGAAAACAGGAGTGCCTGGCTTTCAAGTAAAGAAAGGCATTTATATAAAACACAGAGGCACATTCCTTTATGGAAATAAAAGTGTATTTTTTTTTTTGCCTTAAGGCAAATTTGACTGCTAAAATTCTACTACAGAAGCTTGTTAAAAAAAAAATAATACATGTGGAATTCAAAATTTTCACCTGGTTATGTTAGTAGAAGCAACAGAAAAAAAGTCTTTGTATCAAATAACTAATATAATTCAAAATAATATACCCTAAAGAGCATACTCATTTTACAAATAAGTAATTTTGAAATATTAATAGAATCCTATTTCCAAATCACAACAGGGGGATTAAAATACATTAAGCATGAATTTAATAGAAATTATCACTAAAATTTTAGATTGAGTGGCCTATTAGTCCAAATGTGAAATATATATATCTCCTTTGACCAAATAAAACAAAACTCTAAGATCAAAACACGTGCTTTGTTATTAACTATCAAATACAAAGAGGACAGGATCTCTTTGCTATGTTACAAAGCATAAAAATAATTTGAACCTCATTTTCAAATTATATCTTGAATTTACTTTGACACAGAGGTTGAGTCCTGCATTTTAGATACAACAGCAGAAGAAATGACCAAATCTTTAACACAAAACTGCAGGTCTATAAACTGCAAGAGATTTCTATAATTCAACTACTTGCTGCCAAAACACATGAAAACAAAATAAAGACAACGTCCTTACGGATGAGTAGGATCTGGTGTTTGAACAGACTTACTGATGCCCAATGCTAGTAAGGCCTATGGAGAAAAGAAGGTAAATAATCATTAGCAAAGGAATATAATAAGCCAGTCTGGCACAACCTGACAATGACAAAGAAGTACTTAACACGTGTATGTCCAATAGCCCAGCAATTCTTGTTTCCAGTACTTGCCATAGAGAAATAAAGGTGAACTGAAAGGGGTTCAAAACAACCCTGAATAATGATGTAAAATGTGAAAGCAACCTAAAACTCCTTCAATGGGGAGTGGCAAAATAAATCATGGTATAACCAAACCATAAATTACTTCTACAACAGTGTAAAAGGGGATAGAGCTCTCTGTACTGACATGGTGAAAGCTCCTAGACGTACCATTCAGTGGATGGGGAAAAAGCAAGTTTAGGAACCACACGTACAATACAAAAGAACTTATGTTTTGCAGTTTTTGTAAATGACATATAATGTAAAGCACAGGAAAAGGTCTGAAAACTCACATTTAACTCTGTTTATACCTCTGAGGAGAGAAGTAGGTTTAGGGTGGTCTGTAATATCTGATTTTTTACAGGAAGAATAACTTGTATAGCTGCACAAATAAAAGATAGTAAAAGTTTTTTGTTTTTTTTTTTTGATGTGGACCATTTTTTTTTAAGTCTTTATTGAAGCTGTTACAATACTGCTTCTGTTTTATGTTTTGGTTTTTTGGCTGCAAGGCATGTGGGATCTTAGTTTCCCAACCAGGGACCGAACCCGCACCACCTGCATTGGAAGGTGAAGTCTCAACCGTTGGACCGCCAGGCAAGTCCCAAAGACAGTGAGTACAAACTGTATATGGACATGATACATTTACATTTCTAGTAAAACTGCAAAAACATGCACATGAAGTATACACATCAATGTATACAGAGCAGTGATTATCTGGGGTGTGGAAGGAAGAAACAAAGATGGAAGAGTAGTTATAACTAAAATTTTATTTCTCTAGGGAAAAAAAGTCTAAAGTAAATATAACAAAAATGTAAGTCTTTAATCCTGGTTACCACCTTTCTCTCCTTCCTTCCTCCCTTGCCTTCATCTTCTCTTCCTTTTATTTCTGTTTCTTTTTTTGATTATATCTTTTGTTAAAAAGAGTTATCCACTGGTACCGCTCAATATTATGCTTGCATTTAGTATCCTTTCTCTTAATTTGATGTAAATTTAGAAATCTGAAAAAGATTACACTAGAATTATTTAATAAAAATACAAAGCCTGAGTGAAAACCCTATGTGATTTTTTTCAACTAAGCTGGGGTTTTTGCATTTTTTCAGTATTGTATCAAATCATCAAATACGTAAGTATTCAAGATTACCAAATTCTTCATGGATGAAGTTTCTCTGTAGGTTACCGGGCATTTACAGAAACATTCCCTCTTGTAAAATACATGGGGATTATACCACCTTGCAAATGGCTAGTCCATTCAGGGACTTCCCTGGCGGTCCAGTGGTTAAGACTCCACACTTCCAATGCAGGGGGTGCGGGTTCGATCCCTGGTCAGAGGACTACAATACATGCCTTGCGGCATGGCCAAAAAAAAAAAAAAAAAAAGGCTAAAACAAATATATACTGACTTTTAAGTTTTGATATCAGAAATGCAATCCTAAATACACAGAATATTACAAGTTTTTTTCTACTGGATTCCAAAGGAAAAGAGAGTCAAAACTACCTAAAACATAGATGATGGCTTTTCAGTGAATTAAACTAAGAGAATGAGAGTAAATTAAGAACATATAATTTTAAAATCTATATATTAAAACTGAAATATTCATTATCAATTCACACTATATATGTATCTGTGTTTATAATGTTTACATAATAGTCAATGAGTGTTCAATTATTTTTAAAATACTTAATATTCAGGTTGGCTGTGCAATGAAGTGTGAGATATCAAATGTTTCATAAGTTGAATATGGGCCATTATTTATTAGTTCTTCTTATAAAAATAAGATATCATAGACTATCGCTAATCCTGTTCTCCCCCAAAGATTAAAGCCAAAGTTCTATTCTAGAACTTAATATAAATGGCATCACACAGTAACTATACTCTTTTGTATTTGCCTTCTTTTATTCAACATAGCTGTTAGAGATGCTTATATGCTACTTACGGATAAGGATTTCTTTTTATTTCTAGATAATATTCTATTGTATGACTATACAACAACTTGTTTATCCCACTGTTGATGGACATTTGGGTTGATTCCAGTTTTTTGCCCATTATAGCACCTTTATGGTGCTAGAAACATTCTTATACAAGTCTTTGTGGACATTTGTTCACATTACTCTTGGGTAAATACTTAGGAGTGGAATTGCTAAGTCAAACAGTAGGCATATGTTTACAAGAAACTGACAAATTTAAGAGTGGCTATAACATTTTATACTCCACCAGCAATGTCTAAAAAGTCTGGGTGCTTTACATCTTCACCAATATTTGACTGTCAGGCTCTTAAATTTTAGCGATAATAGCGGATGTGTAGAGATGTCTTGTTGGGGTTACAATATACATTTCCTGATGATTAATAGTGTTGAGCACCTTTTTGTGTGTCCATCAACCACATTCAGGTATCACTGTGAAGTACCTTTCCAAGTCTTCAGCTTGTTAAAAAGACTGGACTGTCTTTTTAATACTGAGTTATACAAGTTCTTTATTTATCCTGGATACCAGTCCTTTGTCAGATTATATGCTTTGTGAATATTTTCTCCCTATGAGCAGCTTGCTTATTTATTGCCTTAAAAGTATTCTTCAGGGACTTCCCTGGTGGCGCAGTGGTTAAGAATCCGTCTGCCAATGCAGGGGACACGGGTTCAAGCCCTGGTCTGAGAAGATCCCACATGCTGCAGAGCAACTAAGCCCATGCACCACAACTACTAGAGCCTGTAAGCCACAACTACTGCACCTGCGTGCCACAACTACTGAAGCCCACGTGCTTAGAGCCCGTGCTCTGCAACAAAAGAAGTCACCGCAATGAGAAGCCCCGGCACCATGACAAAGAGTAGCCCCCGCTTGCCACAACTAAAGAAAGCCTGCATGCAGCAACGAAGACCCAACACAGCCATAAATAAACTAATTAAATAAATAAATAAGAGTCCACCTGCCAATGCAGGGGACACAGGTTCAATCCCTGGTTCAGGAAGATCCCACATGCCACGGAGCAACTAAGCCCATGTGCCACAACTACTAGGCCCACGCATTGCAACTACTGAAGCCCACGCACTCTAGGGCCTGCGTGCCGCAACAACTGAGCCCACATGCTGCAACTACTGAAGCCTGCGCACCTAGAGCCTGTGCTCCGCAACGAGAAGCCACTGCAATGAGAAGCCTGTGCACTGCAATGAAGAGTAGTCCCTGCTCGCTGCAACTAGAGAAAGCCCATGTGCAGCAACAAAGCCCCAATGCAGCCAAAAAAAAGTGTCCTTTAATAAGAGTATTTAATTTTGATGAAGTTTAATTTGTAAATTTTTTTATTTTATGATTTTGTTTCTGTGTTCTGTTTAAGAAATCTCTGCCTACCCAAAGGCTTAGAAGATATTCTCCTAGGTTTCCTTCTATTTTCATAGTTTTAGCTTGTATATCTGGGTCTATGACCCACCTTAAATTTGTACACGGCATGAGTGGGAATCAAGGTCCTTCGCTTTTTTATCCATGTGGATATCCAATCTTTCCCATACCGTTTGTTGAAGAGTTTCTTTTCTTCACTGAATTGCTTTGGTGCCTTTGTCAAAAATCAACTGACTATGTAACTGAGGGTCTGTTGCTGGACCCTCTATTCTGTTCCACCGGTCTGTCAGCCCTTGTGCCAATACCGCACTGTCTTAATTACTGTGCTCTGAAATAAGTTTTAAAGCCCTCCAAATTTCTTTCATTTTTTTTTAGATTGCTTTGAATATTCCAGGTTCTTTACATTTCCGTATAAATTTTATTTTTTATTATTATTATTTTTTTTTTGGGCCACGCCATGCGGCATGCGGGATTTTAGTTCCCCAACCAGGGATCAAATCCACACCCTCTGCAGTGGAAGAGTGGAGTCTTAACCACTGGACTGCCAGGGAAGTCCCTCCATATAAATTTTAGAATTTAACCAGTTTGTCAATTTCTACAAAAGAATCTGCTGGATTATATGAAATCTATAGATTAATTTAGGCAAATTTGACATATTAACGCAGTTGTCAAATCCATGATCATGGTATCTCTCTCCACCTCCTTAGGTCTTTTTTTTTTTTTTTTTTTTTTTTTGCAGTACGCGGGCCTCTCACTGTTGTGGCCTCTCCTGTTGCAGAGCACAGGCTCCAGACGTGCAGGCTCAGCGGCCATGGCTCACCGGCCCAGCCGCTCCACAGCACGTGGGATCTTCCTGGACCGGGGCACGAACCCGTGTCCCCTGTATCGGCAGGCGGACTCTGAACCACTGAGCCACCAGGTCATCTTTAATTTCCCCTAGTTAAATTTTAAGATTTCAGTGTTAAAGTCTTACACATTTTTTGTTAAATTTACTCCTAAGTATTTAATATCATAAATGGAATTTATTAAAAATGTCACTCTCCATTTGTTTCCTGATAGTAGAAATGCAATTGATTTTTTTAAAAATAAATTTATTTATTTACTTATTTTTGGCTGTGTTGGGTCTTCATTGCTGTGCGTGGCTTTCTCTAGTTGCCGCGAGCAGGGGCCACTCTTCGTTGCGGTGTGCTGGCTTCTCATCGTGGTGGCTTCTCTTGTTGAGGAGCACAGGCTGTAGGCGCATGGGCCTCAGTAGCTGTGGCTCGCAGGCTCTAGAGCACAGGCTCAGTTGTGGCGCACGGGCTTAGTTGCTCTGCAGCATGTGGGATCTTCCTGGACCAGGGCTCGAACTCGTGTCTCCTGCATTGGCAGGCGGATTCTTAACCACTGTGCCACCAGGGAAGCCCCTGCAACTGACTTTTGTATATTAACCTTCTATTGATTTTGAATGTTAAACTATCCATGCTTCTTGGAATAATACTCACTTGATTATGATGTATTACCATTTTTGTGTACTGCTAGATTCAATGTGATTATATCTTAAGGATTTTTGCATCTATGTTCACAAGAGATACTGGTTTGTATTTTTTTTTCTTGGAATAACTTTACGGTTTTGGTATCAGGGTTATGCTAGCCTTACTAGAGGAGTTGAAAAGTGTTTCCTTCTACTCTATATTTGAAAGTCTGTGTACTACTGGCATTATTTCTTCGTTAAATGTTTGATAGAATTCTCTTGATAATGTCCCACAGGTCTAAGGCTCCCTTCATCTTTTTTAGTCTCTTTTCACTCTAGTTTTAGTATGAATGTTTTCTACTGCCATATATTTGAGTTCACTCATCATTTTTTCCATGACGTCTAATCTGCTGCTAATTCTATATAGTGGATTTTTCACATCAGATATATTTTTCAGCTCTAAAAGTTCCATTTGGTTCTTCTTTGTATCTTCCATTTCTCTTTTCATGATGTTCATATTTTCTTTTCAATACATGAACATAGTTATAATAGCCACTTATCCTTTTCTGCTAATTCTACCATGTGTCAATTGAGTCTTTCTATTGACTAATTTTTCTCCTGGTTGTGAGTCAGACTTTCTGCTTCATGGTGGTCTAATAATTTTTCTATTAGATGCTGACATTGTGAATGTTATACTGTGTGTCTGGATTTTGTCTTCCTTATAATAGCACGTGGGGCTTTGTTCTCACAGGTAATTAAGTTACTTGTAAATAAATCAGTGTGATCCCTTAGAGCTTTGTTAGAAAGGTTCTAGAACAGCAGTTGCCAACCTTTTTGGCACCAGGGACTGGTTTCGTGGAAGACAATTTTTCTACGGACCGGTGACGGAGGGGGGGGGGGGGGGGGGGGGATGGTTCAGGCGGTGATGCAAGCGATGGGGAGTGGCAGGTGCAGCTTTGCTCGCTCGCTGCTCACCTCCTGCTGTGTGGACCGGTTCCTAACAGGCCGAGGATAGGTACTGGTCCGTGCCTGGGGGTTGGGGACCCCTGTTCTAGAATAGTCTTTACAACTAAGATAATTTAGCCCTACTACTAAGGTCTAAGCCTTCTACTGGCCTGGGTAATCAATCAGGACTCTCTATCTCTGAACATCAGAACTTAATTAATCCAAGCCCGATGTGAACTCTAGGAATTACTCAGCTTAACGCTCCCTGCTGGTTCTTTGCCTGGTCTCATGAAGCTTTACCCTACACATGTGTAATCTAATACTCAGCAAAGATTCAACTCAAGGAAAACCCTATGTAGACTTCTGTAGCCTTGTAATTTCTAGCCACTTCAGACTCACTAACCCTAATTTCTACCTTCTCAACTCTATGATGGGTCTCCCACCCTGTTCCACTATCGCAAATGCGCCTCCAAGCAAAACACCAGAGAAATCACAGAGTTCAATTCACCTGTTCCCCTTCCTCAGGGATCATGGTCTTGCATTGCTATTGTCCAATGTTTGAAAATATTGTTTAATATATTTTGTCTAGTTTTTTAGCTGTTTATAGCAAAAGACTAGAGTCCAATCCTCATTAGTCCATCATGGCTAGAAACATAAGTTCTGTACATAATGTTTTACAACTTGATTATTTTATTCATATCATGGTTATTATTCCAGATCAGTACATAGCTATCTACCACATGCTTTTAAACCCCTAAATAGTATTTCAGAGTACAGACACTTAAAAATTGTATTCAGGGCTTCCCTGGTGGCACAGTGGTTAAGAATCCGCCTGCCAATGCAGGGGACATGGGTACAAGCCCTGGTCCAGGAAGATCCCACATGCCGCGGAGCAACTAAGCCCGTCTGCCACAACTGCTGAAGCCTGCGCACCTTGTGCCAAAAGAGAAGCCACTGCAAATGAGAAGCCCATGCACCGCAGCGAAGAGCAGCCCCCGCTCTCCACAAATAGAGAAAGCCCATGGGCAGCAACAAAGACCCAATGCAGCCAAAACTAAAATAAATAAATTTTTTAAAAATTGTCTTCAACGTTTTAAATAACTAATACTAAAATTAATAATATGTACATATCTCCTTGGCCAAATGTACAAATACTTTCACATTTTAATTTTCTTATGTTCACATAAGCTTTCAACAAAATAGGTACTGTGTGTCATACCCCTCCCACCCTCCTCTCCCCCGACTCAACAGGCAAAATATTATATAATAGTAGTTATTAAATATTTACTGAGTATAAAAATTTAATTCAAGAGAATGACTGTTAGTACTAATAGCAAATGCCTGTATTGTTTCCTTACTTTTACAAAACGTTTTAATCCGTGTGACAGTGAGTTACATGAGTTCTCAGGTTTAATTTTATTAAGATTGCTCTCCCTGCTTCTTACCATTTTATTATTATTTTTAACTTTGTCTTAAATATTCTTATTATACCTGTGTCTTTTATTGTAAGTTCTCCCAAATCTGTTCTTACATAACAGGAGTATAAATAAATAAATAAATACTAAAAAGGTTTTCTCCTTAACAGGCCACATTCTTTAAAATGTGAAATGATATACAAGTAGAAATGTTGTGTTCTTAAAAAAGGCTTAGATTCGTAGTATTCAAAATCAAAATACTAGTCTAAGGTGAAAATCATTATAATTCATCAATCACATGTGACTATTTTATAACTTTATTCAAAACACTTAAATCCACCGGCTCTTACAGTTATAAGAACTCATATTCACAGACCAAATTTCTACCTAATATAAGAATCTCCTCTACAATAGCCTCTGTGGCTGATAATCTTACACTTCATATTTGATTATTAGAAGTTTTTAAAGCGTAACAAACTGCTTTCAAATACTATGTCATATTTCTATGTATGTCATCATTCAAAAGTAAAACAACTTTCATTTTCTTCTACAACCCAACTATAGGAATCATTACGTTCTTAAATATGTCAACTTTTAGACTAAAGCCTCAAAAAACATATTACTTTAATAAGAAAGAAGCTTTTAACCCCTCACCTGATTACAAGTATCAGATAAAGAGTGTATAGCTTCTGAGAACATACTTGCTGAACCCGTATAAATCCAGGCAAGAAATTTGAAGAAACAGTTTAATCCATTGCTAGGAGAGAAAGAGAAAGTAACTTAGCATAGGTTTAAATAAAAATTCCCATTAAAAGCTTACTTAATTTATACACACACACACACACACACACACACACACACACACACACACACACACACACTAGATTCTGTTCAAAGTAAATTAGAAAGAATCCCTAGCCTTTAAGATTTACTATGTTTTAGGCAACAGGAGTACAAATTTGAAGAACACAGATTATGGTTTCATTAAATATTTAAATGAAAGAGGCATGATACGTGCCAGCAAATTACTTAAGTACATTTTGAGAAGATGAGGAAAGAGGGTGTTCTACATATGAACAAAACGGAATCAGAAAGGAAACTATGTGTCTTATGTGCACTTGGTATTGTTCAGTAGGCCAGTGTCAAAGGGAAGACGTTGGTGAAGGTCGGTTTATTTAATTAGGCAGATGCCAGAGGTGAAGACAAGACTAGACCAAATAGTCTGTGTCATATGAGAAGGCCATACATGCTAAAATAAACATGGTTGGCTCTGAGGAAGCCAGCTGCACTCAGATTCCAACAGTAATAACTAGTATAAGTTATCTCAGGCACTATACTACAGTCCCTTACCATGTTTTATTGTAACTCTATTATACAAATGCTAACACTGTAGTAGTTACTACACCCTCGTTTTATAAATGAGGAAACCGTGCACCCCCTCCAGCTACCCTTTTCTCCTCTCCTCCATTTCAAATCATTTCTTGAAAGAATTACATCCACTCTTGCTGTCTCAGTTTTCCTCACTTTGCACTCAGTCTTCAATGCACTAAACAGTGGCTTCTGCTGCTAACACCTCATAAGATTGTTTTTATCAATGTATCAACTGTTTCTTGCTATGAAATTCCTGAAAACATTTTAATATTTTCCTTAATCTCACAGAGGCGCTTGCCGCTATTTTCTGAAAACACTGTCTTCCTTGATTTCCACAGTACTACTGGTTTGCTTCCTACCTTTCTCTTTACTCTTCCTCAGTCTCTTCTGCAGGCTCTCTTTCTTCTACCCGTTTCTTAAATGTTAGCGTTCTTCAAGGTTTTTTCTGAAGAGCTTCTCCTTCCTCATACACTATATACACATTCTCCAGGTGATCTTAACTACACCTATGGCTTTAATTATCATCTATATACTAATAACTCTTGATTCTATATCTCTAATCCCTCCTGAGCTTCGGAGCCATATATACTAACAATAATAATTATTAAGTACATATTATGTAACAGGTACTATGCTCAGCAGTTTATATACATTACATACATTCCTCCAATGTAAAAAACTTTCACTGTTAATCCTGTTTTATTAATGAAAAGAATTAATTCTGCTGACCAACTCCCCTTGGGTGCCCTACAAATAACTCAAACTCAAAAAGGAACTCATTATTTCCTTTACTCCCACCCTGCCCCCTCCTTCCAGCATTCCTTCTCTCAGTGATGGTGCAATATCTATCCAATTGTCCAAACCAGAAACCTGGGCACCATTGCTAACCAGACCACCTAAATACTTTTTGAAACTAACCGTGACTCTCCATCCCTACTACCACTATCTTTTCTGTATTATTACAAATGACTTCTTCTAGTCTAGTGTCCCTCCAATCCTTGATAAGAATTATGTATTTTACCTTTACGTTTCCAGACCATAACAAAATTCCTGACACGTGTAACGTATGTATTTTAGAAATAAAAGAACAAACTAATGAATTATGGAATTAATGCTCAAACATACTAAATTAGATTATTCAGTAAAATAGATAAAAGGTAGGCAAAATAACAGGAATCAAGAAGAAAGAGGAGTACTTCACTGCTATATTTAAAATGAATAACCTACTGTAGAGCACAGGGAACTCTGCTCAGTGTTATCTGGCAGCCTGGATGGGAGGGGAGTTTGGGGGGAGAATGGATACATGTATATGTATGGCTGAGTCGCTTTGCTGTGCACCTGAAACTATCACAACATTGTTAACTGCCTATACTCCAATATAAAATAAAAAGTTTAAAAAAAAAAGAAGAAAGAGGAAAAAAGAAAGAGGCAAAAGCATTAATTATATTCTACCAAGGTTAAGTGGGAGAAAATTAAAGCGCAGGTACTCTTCAGTAGTTATAACGCAAGTTGCTTTAGTTACTCTAAAAATAACCTTGGCCAATTCAACTTTTTAAAAAAGACTTCTATAAATGCCAGTGAAAATGAGAGAAAAATTTTCAGATAGCACCTTTATCTTTATCTAGATACCAAGTAATAAATTTATACATTCAAGGATATATACATTAAAAATATTTCTATTTTAAAAGGCTTATATTTCAGTACTTACATGCAAATGGCAACCATCACCACCTTTCCTGGCCCCTTAAAAAAAACTGATGTCGTTCTAGAGCGTGGCTATAAGACAAAAACAAAAAGAAAAAATCTCTAACATTTCCCAGAGAAGCATTGTGACGCTAATAAGTGACTCCTGACACACCAGAAAATACCTCCTTTATCAATGCCTCTAAACGACTAGATTTACTTAATTATTTTTCTCTAGAATTTCCTGTTTAAGATGTGAGAAGACGGAAATTGAAAGTACATGTGGGTCCTTTTGCAGAACCTTAATTGTTTATTTCCTTGTAATTCATTTCCTACCTACTTCAGGAAAAATTCTGAGTTGGTTACATAAAAACCAGAAGCAAAGTGATAAAAATGTACTGCACTGAAATACTCTAAAATTTTCCCATTTCTTGAGCAACTTCTTATAGTACAAGGAACAGCCAAAGCCAACAACTTTGTTGCTCTAATTTAACTCATGACTGTTCTCTAAAGACCAAAGACATCAAGTGTTAACAATGTGTTTAATTTCAAAACACACCAAAACAAAAGAAAATCAAACAAGAACATATTCAGGGAAAATATTTTTCTTCAGTCAAATGTTCTTCTGCTATTCCTTGAATTTATACTTTCTGTGTTTCTCCTCCTGCTCTTTCCTCTCCTTGGAATGCTATCATCTTCCACTGCAACCTGGGCAAGCTTTACTCATCTTCTTGTATACCTGGCCAAGTGTCACCTTTCTACGTAAAGCCTTCCTTGGTCCCCCACAGAGAATACTCACTCTGCTACACATTTATTATTGTACTTTATTTTTCTATTGAAGTACGCCATATATTCTGCCTTATGTAATTTATTCAAGAAATATTTATTGTACAAGTACTATATGCCTGGCACAGTTCTAGATGCTGGGGCACAACAGTAAACAAAACAGAGTCCCTGCCTTCATAGATCTCACTGCGTAGTATAGGAAGATAGAGAATAAGTCCGTCATATCTGATAGTGATAAATATAATAAAGAAACTAAAACAGAGACTGAGAGAATAGTGTTGGGGGGGGTACGATGGAGAGGGTTATTTTAGTCAGAATAGTGAGGGAAAGAAGTTCAATGATGAGAAGGAGGCAACCATGAAAAATCTGGAAGAAAAATGGTTGAGGCAGAGAACACAACACCCTCAAAGATTCTGAAACAGAAGTAAGTTTCGTGTGAAGAATGGACAAAAACAAGGCTGGTGACTTCCCTGTTTGCACAGTGGTTAAGAATCCACCTGCCAATTCAGGGGACAAGGGTTCGAGTCCTAATCCGGGAAGATCCCACATGCCGCAGAGCAACTAAGCCCACGTGCCACAACTACTGAGCCTGCGCTCTAGAGCCCACAAGCCACAACTACTGAGCTCATGAACCACAACTACTGAGCCCACGTGCCGCAACTACTGAAGCCCGCACGTTGCCCATGCTCCACAACAAGAGAAGCCACTGCAATGAGAAGCTCGTGCACCAAAACGATGAGTAGCCCCCGAAACTAAAGAAAGCCTGTGCACAGCAACAAGGACCCAATACAGACATACATAAATAAATAAATAAATAAATAAATAATTTTTAAAAATTAAAAATAGAACTACCACATACCCAGCAATCCCACTCCTGGGCATAAACCCAGAGAGAACCATAATTCAAAAAGATACATGCACCCCAATGTTCATTGCAGCACTATTTACAATAGCCAGGACATGGGAGCAACCTAAACGTCTATCAACGGAGGAATGGATAAAAAAGATGTGGTATATATATAGAATGGAATATTACTCAGCCATAAAAAGGAATGAAATTGTGCCATTTGCAGAGACGTGGATGAGCCCAGAGACTGTCATACAGGGTGAAGTAAGTCAGAAAGAGAAAAACAAATATTGTATAGTATCACTTATATGTGGAATCTAGGAAAATGATACAGATGAACTTATTTGAAAGCAAAAATAGAGACACAGATGTAGAGAACAAACGTATGGATGCCAAGCAGGGAAGGGGGGGGTGGGATGAATTGGAAGATTGTGATTGACATATATACACTACTATGTATAAAATATCAATAGATAACTAGTGAGAACCTACTGTATAGCACAGAGAACTCTACTCAGTGCTCTGTGGTGACCTAAATGGGAAGGAAATCCAAGAGGGGATATATGTCTACATATAGCTGATTCACTTTGCTGTACAGCAGAAACTAACACAACACTGTAAAGCAACTATACTCCAATAAAAATTAGTTGAAAAAAAAAAAAAAAGAAAGTAAGATTTGGGGCTGGTCACCAGAGGAGCCAACCATGTAATTAGAGGGTTATAACTTTCCAACCTCCAGTGCTGAGAAAGAGGCTGGAGATTGAGTTCAGCCTCCAATGGCCAGTGTTTTAATCAGTCATGCTTATGTAATGAAGCCTCCGTAAAACCCTGAAAGGAGGGGGTTTGGGGAATGTGTGGAGGTTCAGGGAGAGTGGCTGCCCAGACAGCATGGAAGTTCTGACACCCTTCCCACGTGCCTTGCCTCCTGCACCTCCTCCATCTGGCTGTTCCTGAACTATATATCCTTTAATAATAAACAGGCAATCTAGTTTAAAAAAAATAAAATAAAGAAGTGGGACAGTAAAGGTAAACTTTCTATACTGGTCCCAATATTAATTTCCTTCTGATAGGAAGGAAAACAGAGTTATTCTGGCACACTTGTCAATAAGGTAGTAAGTCTGCTAATGGAAAGAAGGTACTTCTATCAGATTAGATTTTTTCAATGAAATATAAAACAAGCTCATCAGCTGAAGAGGGAAAGCGAGTCTGCAGGAAGTTTGGGAAGAGAGGAAAAGGTATGCAATAAGTATCTCACAGAATGGGAGAGTGAACGTACTATGGAAGTTTAGTAAGACTGACAAATATTGAGTGTCCATTGATTTTGTACACTTATATAATAAAGAAAAGAAATCATCAAAATGGCTGTGCAATTTTCTCCTCTAAGGGCTGAGCTTCTTGGGTACAAGCAGAGAATTAGCACTTTGAATGTTAAACAAGGTTAAGAGTAGAAGGAAAAAGAATAAAGGAAATTAAAGGTGTATACAAGAGCTAAATCTTGCTAAAAATCTAACAAAATAAATCATCTATATCTATATGCTTATGTGTATAGCACAATTATGAATTTAAAGAGAAATTATGTCCCAATTTTTTTAATTTTAAGAAAAACAGGGAGTTCCCTGGTGGTCCAGTGGTTAAGACTCCACGCTTCCACTGCAGGGGCACAGGTTCGACCCCTGGTTAGGGAACTAAGATCCTGATTGCTGCACAGGCAAAAGAATAAAATAAACAAATGAAAATAGATTTTGGGCTTCCCTGGTGGCGCAGTGGTTGGGAGTCCGCCTGACGATGCAGGGGACACGGGTTCGTGCCCCTGTCTGGGAGGATCCCACGTGCCGCGGAGCGGCTGGGCCCGTGAGCCATGGCCGCTGGGCCTGCGCGTCCGGAGCCCGTGCTCCACAACGGGAGAGGGCACGACAGTGAGAGGCCCGCGTAAAAAAAAAAAAAAAAAAAAAAAGAAAAACAGACAGAAGCAAAGAGACTGTAATTCAGTAAATTACAATCTACTTTAGAAAATCTTGGTATAGGATCACAGACATGCTAGATTTTCACCATGGACTGATACTAGGATTTTCTGTGCAACACACACACACATAACATTAACAGAAAGATATCCTTACCTTGGTATTTCCCAGAAACTCTCTATATTCTCTCAATACTTTTTGGTTTCTAAATAGCCCTATAAGAAAAGAATTACACAATACATTTAGGTCATACATATTCTTATCAGTCACATTTTAGATTAACACAATTATTCTAAGACTATGTTAAATCATCTTCTACTAGCTACCAACAAAAATGTTATTAGAAGAAATCTGAATTTGCAACTTGATTAAAAAACAGGCAAAGGTTTTGAATACTTTTCTCCAAAGATGATATACAGATGGCCAACAGGTGCATGAAAAGATGCTTGTATCACTAATCATCAGAGAAATGCAAATCAAAACCACAATGAGGTATCACTTCACACCCATCAGAATGGCTACTATCAAAAAAAAACAAGGGCTTCCCTGGTGGCGCAGTGGTTGAGAGTCCGCCTGCCGATGCAGGGGACACGGGTTCGTGCCCCGGTCTGGGAAGATCCCACATGCTGCGGAGCAACTAGGCCTGTGAGCCATGGCCGCTGAGCCTGTGCATCCGGAGGCTGTGCTCCGCAACGGGAGAGGCCATGACAGTGAGAGGCCTGCGTACTGCAAAAAACAAAAACAAAAACAAAAACAAAAACAACAGAAAATAACAAGTATAGGGACTTCCCTGGTGGTCCAGTGGTTAAGACTCCACACTCCCAATGCAGGGAGCACAGGTTTGATCACTGGTGAGGGAACTAAGATCCCGCATGCCACAGAGCACAGTCAAAAAAATAATAATAATAGTAACAAGTATAGGCAAGGATGTAGAGAAACTGGAAATCTTGAGTATGTTGGTAGGATTATAAAATATTGCAACTGCCATGGAAAACATGTAGGTTCCTCAAAACAATAAAAAACTACCATATGGGGTTTCCCTGGTGGCGCAGTGGTTGAGAATCTGCCTGCTAATGCAGGGGACGCAGGTTCGAGCCCTGGTCTGGGAGGATCCCACATGCCGCGGAGCAACTAGGCCTGTGAGACACAACTACCAAGCCTGCACTTCTGGAGCCTGTGCTCCGCAACAAGAGAAGCCACGATAGTAAGAGGCCTGTGCACCGCGATGAAGAGTGGCCCCCGCTTGCCACAACAAGAGATAGCCCTCGCACAGAAACGAAGACCCAACACAGCAAAAATAAATTAATTAATTAATAAAACTCTTACCCCCAACATCTTCTTGGAAAAAAAAATAATAACTACCATATGATCTAGCAATCCCACTTCTGGGTATACAAGCAAAAAAAATGAAAGCACAGTCTCAAAGAGGTATTTTCACACCCAAATTCACAGCAGCACCATTCACAATGGGCAAGAAGTGAAAGCAACCAAAACATCCATGGATGAATAAATGGATAAACAAAATGTGGTATATGCATATAATGGAATATTATTTAGACTTTATGAGGAAGGAAATCCTGTCACATGGATGAACCCTGAGGACATTATGCTAAGTGAAATAACTTAGTCAAAAAGACAAATACTGTATGATTCCATTTATGTGAGGTATCTACAGTAGTCAAATTCATAGAAGCAGAAAAAAGAATAGTAGTTACTAGGGGCTCGAGGGAGAGGGAGAAGGGAATTGTTTAACATGTATAGTTTCAGTTTTGCAAGATGAAAAAGGTTTCAGAAGAACATTTTCTGGAAATATTTCATAACAATGTGAATATACTTAGCACTTCTGAACTGTACACATAAAAACAGTTAAAATGATAAATTTTATGTTGTATTTTTGCAATGAGATAAAGGCAGTTTGCTAAGATTCTCTTCTCAGTATTAACTAAAAAATACAATAACCAATTCTTCATTGTTAGCTCAAAGTTTAAAAATACAGGAAAAAATATTTTTCTATTACCGTGCTTTCTCAAATTCTGTACTTTAAATATCTCCTTTAATATATGTACAAGGCTATTCATGGTATCATTATTTTACTAGCAAAAAACTGGAAATGACCTAGGAGGAAATAACTGAATAAACTACGGTGTACCCCCCAAAATGGAGTACTATAAAAGAAATGAAGAAATGTCTCTATTTCCTGCTATGGAATATTCTCCAAGACATATTATCAAGTAAAAAAAAAAACAAAAGCAAGCACAGAAAGTATGCATAGTATGCCTTATTTATGAAAAGGGGAGTCTAAATTACCAGTATGTATGCTATCTTATTGCATTTTTTAAGGGAAAAAATAACCCCCAAACTAAATTTTTTTAAATTAATTAATTTTATTTTATTTATTTTTGGCTGTGTTGGGTCATTGTTGATGTGCATGGGCTTTCTAGTTGCAGCGAGCGGGGGCTACTCTTCGTTGTGGTGCACAGGCTTCTCCCTGCGGTGGCTTCTCTTGTTGTGGAGCACACGCTATAGACGTGCGGGCTTCAGTAGCTGTGGCTCGCGGGCTCTAGAGCGCAGGATCAGTAGCTGTGGTGCATGGGCTTAGTTGCTCTGCAGCATGTGGGATCTTCCCGGACCAGGACTTGAACCCATGTCCCCTGCATTGGCAGGTGTATGCTTAACCACTGCACCACCAGGAAAGACCCCAAACTAATTTTTTAAACAGTTACCTATGTTAGAGAGAGGGAGTAGGGTAGAGAAGACAGGGATGGGAGCTAAACTTCTCTCAAGTGTTTTGTCCGGTAAAGGTCACTTTGGAATTGTGTAAACATTTTACAAAATTATAAAATAAAAATAATTTCTCAAAATTGAAAGCAAAATGAAGCTAATTTTACATCTGTTAGATGGTTTATCCATACAATGAGAAATTAAAAGTGACTTTAAAGCATAGACATTTGACTATATATCCCTAGTGGGATATATAATGATGACAAAAAGAAACACAGAAATCTTAAAACACCTTGATAGCAATATCGATCCTGTTAGTTTGAAACTACACTGTATTCTCTCTATATGTGTGTATACACATATAAGAACAAACCAAAAATGTAATTAATTATGTTAATGAATTAAGAAATAAGATTTTCAGGGTAAGAGATACAAAAAGAAAAGAAACAATGTTTATCAGAATAACCTATGTATTTTTTTCTTAAGAAACAAAAAGCATTTCCTAGCTCTGTCCACTGAGAAGACCTTAAAAATACATCAACCTGTTAAGAATGAGTATCCCTAATGCCCACAGGTCTCTCAATTTTATTTCCTATTAAAAGGAAAGGGTCTCCTATTAGAAATGGCTGATTCCCAATCTGGGGCAGGAAATATACTAAATAAACCTGAAACATCTTATTGTACCTAAAAGCAACGATGCTACAACAGTACCTGGATTATGACAAAAGGACTTCGGTGCAAATTTGAGATGTTTCCACTGGCCAAAGTGAAGTTGAGCACCACGACTTTGCCCACTTTGTTCTTTCCTTCCCTGCAAGTCTTCTTCACGTTCTTCCCGATCTCCTGATCTCCTTGCTACCCACTGCTGTCCCTCTTGACACTGAACACCCACATGCTCAAAAAACTCTCCCAACCCTTTTTCTTCCTGTGCTACTGACCACAACTGTCTCATAATTTCCACCTAGAAATTTCACCAACTCATGAGGAGAAGGAAATATTGTCACCTTTAAGCCTTGGTCCTATGCAGAACTTAGAAATATAGTTAAAGAAGTCAGAATCCTCCTAAATAAAGCCTGACCCCAAAAAAAAAAAAGTCTAATTTTTGCAGATACTAGCACATCTGTCTCTACTTTAATCCTGCCACATTACCGTTCAGTTCCACAGAGTAACAGAACTGTAACTGTAGTACAAGAATCTAATACCCCAATGCATTATGCCCTACTCGAAGATTTCATCATATCCTATATTAGCACCTGTACTGCCTATAAAGAAACCCAATGGAAGCCATTAACTGAATAGTGATACCACAGTTTTGGGGCTCCCTGACCCCCACATGTATTTCTTTCATCAAAAGTAAACATTTCATGGAATTCCCTGGTGGTCCAGTGGTTAGGACTCTGCACTCCCACTACAGAAGGCACAGGTTCAATCCCTGCTCAGGGAACTAAGATCCCACAAGCCATGCAGTGCAGCCAAAAAAAAAAGGAAACATTTCAGCTGCAGGAGAGGGTGCAGAGTAAAGGGAACCCTCTTGCACTGTTGGTGGGAATATAAATTGATACAACCGCTATGGAGAACAGTATGGAGGTTCCTTAAAACACTAAAAATAGGGCTTCCCTGGTGGCACAGTGGTTGAGAGTCCGCCTGCCGATGTGCACTCGTTAAGAGTCCGCCTGCCAATGCAGGGGACATGGGTTCGAGCCCTGGTCCAGGAAGATCCCACATGCCATGGAGCAACTAAGCCCATGTGCCACAACTACTGAGCCTGTGCTCTAGAGCCCACGAGCCACTACTGAGCCCACGTGCCTAGAGCCCATGCTCGGCAACAAGAGAAGCCACTGCAATGAGAAGCCCGTGCACCACAACCAAGACCCAAAGGAGCCAAAAACAAATAAATAAAATAAATAAATTTATTAAAAAAAAAAAAGACACATGCACCCCAATGATCATTGCGGCACTATTTACAATAGCCAGGTCATGGAAACAACCTAAATGCCCACTGACAGACGAATGGATAAAGAAGATATGGTACATATATACAATGGAATATTACTCAGTCATAAAAAGGAACGAAACTGGGTCATTTGTAGAGATGTGAATGGACCTAGAGACTGTCATACAGAGTGAAGTAAGTCAGAAAGAGAAAAACAAATATTGTATATGAATGCATATATGTAGAATCTAGAAAAATGGTACAGATGAACCTGTTTGCAAGGCAGAAATAGAGACAGACATAGAGAACAAATGTATGGACACCAAGGGGGGAAAGAAGGGATGAGATGAATTGGGAGATTGGGACTGACATATATACACTAATATGTATAAAATAACTAATGAGAACCTGCTGTATAGCACAGAGAACTCTACTTCACTTTGCTGTATAGTAGAAACTAACACAACATTGTAAAACAACTATACCCCAATAAAATAAATAAATAAATACATTTCAGCTACAGACTCGACACATCCCTATCAAAACCCCAAGGACGTTTTTCACAGAAATAGAACCAAAAAATTCTAAAAGTTTTATGAAACCACAGAAGACCCCAAATAGCCAAAGCAATACTGAGAGAAAAGAATAAAGCTGGAGGTATCACATGCCCTGATTTCAAACTAAATTACAAAGCCACAGTGATCAAAACAGCATGGTGTTGGAAGAAAAACAGAGACATACATCAGTGGAACAGAATTTAGAGCCCAGAAAGAAACCCACACATATATGGACAATTTATGACAAAGGAGCAAACATCATACAATGGAAGAAGGACAGTCTCTTCAACTCATTAGTTGGGAAAATTGGGACAATGGGACAGTTACATGCAAAAGGATGAAACTAGGCCATTATCTCACACCTTAAACAAAAATCAACACAAAACGGATTAAAGACCTCAATGTAAGGCCTGAAACCATAAAACTCCTAGAAGAAAACATAAGCAGCAGTACACTCTGACATCAATCTTCACTCTATCTTTCTAGCTATATCTCCTCAGGAAAGGGAAACAAAAGCAAAAATAAACAAACAGAACTACATCAAACTCAAAAGCTCCTGCACAGCAAAAAAAAAAACCATCAACAAAATGAAAAGACAACCAACCTAATGAATGGGAAAAGAAATGAAATATCTGATAAGGGGTTAATATCCAAAAAATACAGACAACCCAATTCAACAACAACAACAAAAAATAACCAATTAAAAAATGCAGCGGAGGGCTTCCCTGGTGGTGCACTGGTTGAGAGTCCGCCTGCTGATGCAGGGGACACGGGTTTGTGCCCCAGTCCGGGAAGATCCCACATGCCGCGGAGCGGCTGGGCCCGTAAGCTATGGCCACTGAGCCTGCGCGTCCGGAGCCTGTGCTACGCAACGGGAGAGGCCACAGCAGTGAGAGGCCTGCGGACCGCAAAAAAAAAAAAAAAAAAAAAAATGCAGGGGAGCTGAATAGGCATTTTTCCAAAGACATTTTTTCATACAGATGGCCAATAAAATATGAAAAGATGTTCAACATCACTAATTATTAGGGAAATGCAAATCAAAACACAATGAGACATCACCTCACGCCTGTTCGAAAGGCTAGTATCAAAAAGGCTAGAAAAAACAAGTGTTGGTGAGGATGTGGAGAAAAGGAAAACCATATGCACTGTTGATGGGAATGCAAATTAGTGCAGCCTACTAAGGAAAACAGTATGGAGATTCCTCAAAAAATTAAGAATAAAATTACCATATGATCCAGCTATCCCATTTTTGGGTATTTAATCCAAAGAATATGAAAACACTAATTAGAAAAGATATACACACCTCTATGTTCACTGTAGCATTTATTTTCAATAGCCAAGATATGGAAACAACCTAAGCCCCCAACAACGAATGAATGGATAAAGATGTGGTATTTTTACTCAATGGAATACTACTCAGTCATAAAAAAGGTGAACTCTTACCATCTGCTAAGTGAGACAAGTCAGATGGAGAGATATAAATACCATATGATTTCACTCATGTGTGGAATATAAAAAACAAACAAACGAAATAAATGAACAATCTAAAGCAAACCAAAAATGTAGATACAGAAAACAGTAGTGGTTACTTGAGGGTGAAATGGGTAAAATGGATCAACTGTACAGTAACAGACGGAAACTAAATTTTTGGTGGTGATCACACTGTAGGGTAAACAGAAGTAGAAATATAATGTTGTACACATGAAATATATGTTATAAACCAATGTTACCTCACTGAAAAACAAATTTTAAAAAAGAGACTAAACATTTCATTCCTGTGGATTTAAGTGCAGCTCCCCTTAGCATATCTGTGAATATAAAGATGCTCAACAGCTGTTTGCTTCTTCTGAGAGGCCAAAACCCCTTAGAAACTAGGATTTACCTTTAAACAGGTACAATCTTCAAATGAGACCCTAAGTTTTAATATTCATATATCTTATAGCAACCACAAACTACCTTTGCTTGCTCTCATGATCTTTAAAAAGCTATAGAGGAGAAAACAAATAATACTGTTTTTATAAAATAATTGAATCCCAAAATGAAAACTGGTATTTGCTAGAAGCAACAAAGCCAAAGCCAAGAGGTGGGCAACCACTAGGGAGGGCATAGTTATTATAGGCACAAGTCTTACTTACAAGTTGCTTTTCAGTTAACTCAGCTGTAAATTTAATATACTTACTTTCTCTATATTCTATTTCTGCTTCCTTACGAAGTTTTTTCTCTCTGGCAAGAGCTTCAGGGCTTCCCCAAACTTCCAAAGATCTGTGTACACACGACCACCAACAATGACAATTTTAATGACTTTATTATAATCATATTTAAATCTAGATAACTAAAACTATATGAGAATTTAACAACAAAGCATAAGGTCCTTTAGGAAAAATATAAAGCACTTAAATTTTTCTAAATTAAATCTAAACAGTAAGAGTGAATTCAACAGCAAATCTTCTCATAAATTATGACTTTTTTTTGCTAACTAGTACATACTAGTAACTCTCAGATAAATTTAGAAATGTAAAAATATTCTGCTTTTAAAACATGTCATTTAAAAAATTCTGAGTCTCTCTAAAATACATTTTTATTAATCCCAAATTCAGCTTGTATTTTTATTCTAAAAGAACTATATTCTTACTTTGCCTCCACATCTGATCTCAAGTATACAGTAAAGGACTCGGTATCTTCATGAGGACTTCGTCGTCTGATTTTTCGAAGTTGTTCTAGATCACTGAAGAAAGAAACATGTTGAATTTATTCAGACAAGGTTCATATGGTTCATGTACTTAAAAGATTAAGGGCAGATAAAAGCCACTACACTGATCCTCATTTTAATAGCTAAATCTGTATAGCCTATAAAAAGCAATTTAAAGATGACATTTTGTACACAAAAGTGACTTAGAGACAGCTGAAACACTAAGAATTATTCTTGATGCTCAGTATAGATACCATAACATAATACGTAGAGAGTCAATTCCTTTATTAGTGCTTGCATTTTATCTGCTAGGGACACACCATTGCAATGTCTGATGTATGAAGAAAGAAAGTGAAAAGTGGAAAGAACATGGATTAGAGTATTATCCCTCTATTTAAGAATTTAAATTTAAAATTTACAGTCATTTGTTTATATCCAGATTAATACTAAGTGGTAATATCATTCACAGATACCAAGTTATACAGAATATGTGTCAATTTCAGGCTATTTAATTATTTTCCTTTCTCTTAAATTCTGAAAGGTTAATACATTCATCAAGTCACTGCTAAACAGTCATACTAAATTTGATCTTTGGTCTTCCTAAGGAAAGTTTGTAATAGCAACAAAAAGACCTATAAATAAAAATCTGGGGCGTATACTGGTGGCCTAATAGTTAGGATTCCAGGCTCTCACTGCCGTGGCCTGGGTTCAATCCCTGGTCAGGGATAAGATCCTGCAAGCTGCGTGGCGCAGTCAAAAAATAAATAAATAAAAAGTAAAAATAAAATAAAGTAAGTTTAACAATCAACTATCACACATCAAAAAAAAGTCTGGGGCTTCCCTGGTGGCGCAGTGGTTGAGAGTCTGCCTGCCGATGCAGGGGACACGGGTTCGTGTCCCGGTCTGGGAAGATCCCACATGCTGCGGAGCGCCTGGGCCCATGAGCCATGGCCGCTGAGCCTGCACATCCGGAGCCTGTGCTCCGCAACGGGAGAGGCCACAAGAGGCCCACATACCGCAAAAAAAAAAAAAAAAAAAAAGTCTGGACCAAGTAACAAAAGATATATATTCTGGTTCCCTCTCTGTCACTGACTCACTAAAAAAGCTACATCATCACTCTTTATTATGTTCCCTGGCCTATAATGTGGAGATAGCAATACTTAACGTACTTAACTCACAAAATTGTTGTATGTGAAACAGAATATAGTTTTATATCATTATTAAAATTGGTTGTTGTTTCAATAGTTATGGAAGTTATAAAACTGATTACAGGAATCCTTATTTCTTGATATTATACCATAGATCATATGACCATGGGCTGGGGGTGGGGTCGGGTGGGGGAGGCTAGATCATCTGATGACGAAATTGCCAAGATAACTTGCACATAAATATGGTTTTTCTAGGTAAACACACAAAAGAGGGGGAAAAGTTTAAATTTGTGTAAAATACCTCACTAAATCTCTTTAATTACAAGAAAATTAATAACAAGATACCAGAGAGAAGGAAAATAATTTATACTCAACATGAATCACAGCTGGAGTGTGAACATAAACATAATAAAACTGCTTTACCAAAAAAACCAAAATTTTAAAGTTATACAAATATGCAAATAATCTTATTGATAATTTTACTACATATTAACATAACAATAAACTCCTAAGGTTCTTGTGTGACACAAAGATATTGAAGAACCTACCTTTTTGAGTTAAAGGAGCCAAGAAACACTGGAACTGCTCGTGCTAGAGCAGCCTTCAGTTTAGTAAGCTAAAAATTGTAACTTTTTTTTTTTTTTTTTTTTCACGGTACGCGGGCCTCTCACTGTTGTGGCCTCTCCCATTGCAGAGCACAGGCTCCGGACACACAGGCTCAGCGGCCATGGCTCACGGGCCCAGCCGCTCCGCAGCATGTGGGATCTTCCCGGACCGGGGCACAAACCCATGTCCCCTGAATCGGCAGGCGGACTCTCAACCACTGCGCCACCAGGGAAGCCCCAAAATTGTAACATTTTTTTAACTGAATAAAAATACCTCTCCAATTTAGGAAGGAGCCATGGTAAAGTTTCCACATGGATGTTAGTGGGTTAACAAATTCTAGGAAATAACTGGTTATTTAGATTAGATAGAGCAAACTACCCCATTTTAAAAAAATTACTGTACCTGTATTTGAGGCAGAACTCATTCATTGCTCTGACTCCAGTGATGAAATTATTCTGAGTGTACTTTGGTCCATATTCCCTCTTTTTAAGGACTGCTTTGACTAAAACCAAAAATATAGGAAAACATACTAAATATGTACACTGGAAGTCACATTTGAAGATGAACATATGCTGAGTTTTAAGTGGATTCACTAATGAATTCCATAGAAAACTGTTTTTCCTGATGCACTGAATGGCGTCAGAAAAAAAAAGTTTATTCCAAGTACAGAATAGGACTGAATTACACTTGTAACCACCCAGCTTTATCTCCATAGTTCATCAGTAACTGATGACAAAATGTCAACCCTTTGTCTAAAGGATACCTTATATAGGTATTACTGGTCTGTTTAAATCGTACTAGTACAATTTAAATTGCTTAGGGTCTACGTGAAAATGAACTGAAGTTTCAATAAAACATTAGACGCTGGTTCGGTGTTATACAAACACTGGTGAAACCAGCATTTTATAAAAAATGAAAATAGAAAGTAATCAAAGAGTACTGCACATAATGAAGAACAAGCACTTTTTGTGAAAACTTTTGTTTCAGTTACATATAGTTATCTATATATATATATACTAGATCATTAGTATTTCTTAAGTGGGTTGCAGTCAAAAAAGTCTGAAAGTCATTGGGCAATTTCACATAATGTAACAAAGATGAAGTAACTATAAGGAACATTTTTATCAGTTAAAAATTATAGGAAGTTAATTATAGACTATAGGTAAAATACTGCCTTCTAAATTTTTCCTATTATCAAGTATCAACCTGTTCATTAAAAAGCCAGAGACATCAATAATAAAATAAAATACCAATTTGGCATCTATTATAGTCTATGAATTAAAAATTACAGTCAACATTGGTCTGTTCATTTTTATAGTGAGACTTTTGGTCACAAAACACAAATAACATAAGCAAATCTCTGAAAATTGTTACCTGGTCACTTCATATTCTATTCTAATGTCTAGTAACTATTGAGTTTTCTATTGTACTTACAAGTTGAAAGAATAAATTAAGACTAAAATTATCCATCACTACAGTAGGTAAAAAGAATCTTAAAATAACACATGAACTATTAAAATCAAATGCACAAATAATAGTTAACAAGAACATTTCAAAAATAAAGTTCAATATAAAAACCAAAACCTTATTTGAAAACAAGTATATAAAGAAGTTCAGGTTTCTTTTTGCATGAGTTTCTCTAAACTACCTTACTCTAAAAATCCTAAAATTCTAAATCCAAATAAACTTCTCTGGATCTCTGGAGAGGAGAATTACATCGCTCTTCAAAAAGATTAGGTTTTTTTTTACATTACTTTTTAATAATTTCTTCAAAGTAGCTAGAAATCCTTGTTGGTCTGTCCTAGCCCAGATTACTGATGATAAGACAACATTAAGTATTCTTAATTGTGACTGTACACTATCATCTCCAAAGTTATCCTAGAAAAGAAGTCCCATTTTTAGCCCGATCTTATAGGGAGGGAACTAAGGCTCAGAAATAAAGTAAACTGCCCAAAGCCATATAGCTAGTATGTCCTGAAGTTACAAATTGAATCCACTTTTGTCTGAGGCCAAAGCCATGGTGCTCCTAATCACAGAATTAGTACCTCCATGAAACATGCTACTTTGGAGATGGGAGCCATAGCGCATTATAAAGAAGAGAGCTGCAAACAAGAATTCCTTCATCACTCAATCACTCCCAGAAAAGGAAATCAGACAAGAGTGTCCAAACCCTACCTGGATTTGAACAAGCTGTAGGTGTTGGCCTCTTGTTCTTTATTAATCACATTACTTTTCTAAAAATGATAAAGCAATTGATGATTTTTATCTGCCATTACTCCTTTCTTTGGGCTTTTGAAAAAAGAACTTGCATACAATGCAAAAGTAAACTTCAGCAGAAAATTAGTTTATAAATAGAATAAATCCTATGGCCAATATATTTAAAGAAAAATGAATATACCCTTATAACTATAAAGAGCTCTACATAAACTAACTTTATATATTTAATTCAAGACACCATTATAATAAAAAATAGAATAAAATATATTTACCTCTTACTTGGAGAGGTTCTTGCTTAATAAGTGGAGCTTTCAGTTCTGCACCAATATTCTCTGCTGTAAAGTTCATTTTTAAAAAGTTACATTAAGCAGTTGTTTTCATACAAACCTATAAACAATTAATATTAGCTGACAATCTAGCAATGTATAAAAAAGATAATATTATTACATGGGCTTCCCTGGTGGCGCAGTGGTTGAGAGTCCGCCTGCCGATGCAGGGGACACGGG
>NW_006779909.1:1692017-1718720 GCF_000442215.2 Lipotes vexillifer | reverse complement strand
CGAGCCATGGCCGCTGAGCCTTCGCGTCCGGAGCCTGTGCTCCGCGACGGGAGAGGCCACAACAGTGAGAGGCCCCCGTACCACCCAAAAAAAAAAAAAAAAAAAGATAATATTATCACAGACCAAGTTGGATTTATCCTAGGAATGAAAGAGTAGTTAAACATTAGAAAAGCTATTAATTCCCCTCATTAACAGATTGAAGGAGAAAAACTATAGAATCATTTCAGGAGCTAAACAAAGAGCATTTAATAAAATTCAGCACCCATGCAAGTTTCAAACCTTTTTAAGAAAATTAGGACAAAAAGGAATTTCCTTAAAGGGTAAAGCAAACCTATAACAAACACTGCATTCAATGGTGAAAATTTAGATGCATCACTTTAAAACGAGGGCACATGCTGTCGATTCTTCCACCCAAAACTGTTCTATAGATACTATTCAATGAAGAAAGGACGACGATTAAGTGGTTATTGGAACAACTGTACAACTCCCTCGCCTCCAAAAAATGTAATGAAAGAAAACTGGAATCTACCTCACACCATAAACAACCAATTCCAGGTAAATTAATGACTTAAATAGGAGAAGATATATCCGGCAAATATAATCAACAAAGGATAACTATCAAGAATATTTAAGGGGCTTCCCTGGTGGCGCAGTGGTTGAGAGTCCGCCTGCTGATGCAGGGGACGCAGGTTCGTGCCCCGGTGCGGGAGGATCCCACGTGCCGCGGAGCAGCTGGGCCCGGGAGCCGCCCGGAGCCTGGGCCCCGCAACGGGGGAGGCCACAGCAGTGAGAGGCCCGCGTACCGCAAAAAAAAAAAAAAGAATTCCTCCAGATCTATTAACGAAAAGACAACCCATTAGAAAAAATAAGGGCAGAAGACAAGAACAAACTTGCACAGGAAAGGAAATACAAATAACCAATAAACATATGAAGAGATGATAGCCTGAAGAGATGATAGCCTCGGGCTTCCCTGGTGGCGCAGTGGTTGAGAGTCTGTCTGCCGATGCAGGGGACACGGGTTTGTGCCCCCGTCCAGGAAGATCCCACATGCCGCGGAGCGGCTAGGCCCGTGAGCCATGGCCGCGGAGCCTGTGCGTCCAGAGCCTGTGCTCCGCAATGGGAGAGGCCACAACAGTGAGAGGCCCGCATACCACAAAAAAAAAAAAAAAAAAAAAGAGATGACAGTCTCGTTATTAACAGAATCCAACTGAAATCACAAGATGCTGTTTTACAGCCATCAGATTACAAAAAATAAAAAACTATGATAATACCTAATGTTGGCAAGGGTATGGAGCAACGGGAACTCATACACTGCTGGTAGAAATATAAACAAGCACAATTACCTTGGTAAACAAGTTGGCATTATCTAATAAAGTTGAACACAAGCATAACCTATTACCTAGCAATTCTACTTCTAGGTCAATATACTTGGCACACAAAAACTTGTACAAGGGTACAAGGAGAGAGGTATATGAACATTCGTTCAAAGCAGTACTGCATTCTGTTGTTTCAAACTGGAAACAACCCAAATGTCCATCAGCATGAGAACAGATAAAAAAACCATGTTATATTCATACAACATTTCATGGGGGTTGGGGGATGAATTGGGAGATTGGGATTGACATATATACACTATTATGTATAAAATAGGTAACTAATGAGAACCGACTGTACAGCACTGGGGACTCTACTCGGTGCTCTGTGGTGACCTAAATGGGAAAGAAACCCAAAAAAGAGGGGATATATGCATATGTATGGCTGATTCACTTTGTTACACAGCAGAAACTGACACAGCAGTGTAAAGCAACTACACTCCAATTAAAAAAAAAAAAAATTCACACAGCAGTGAAGAAGAATAAACATAATGGCTATCCTTCTTTGAGCAAGCACTATCCTAAGCACTTTACATGCATCAACTCAATTCACACAACAGCCCCCAAAAGTACATGCTATAATTATCTCCATAAAAATTAATGAACTAGACACATACACCATGAAGATATATCATAGCAAACAATTTTAATGAAAAAAGTAAATCACAAAATAATACATACAATAAACTATCACAATAAAGTACAAAAATAAGCTAAACTAAACAATTAGGGATATATACAAGTGTCTAAATCTATTCCTTGTTTTTTCTTTTTTTAAAATCAAGAGACTGAAACACAAAATTCAGGATACTCACATGGATACATAGGGTGAAAGGGACTGTGAGAAGAATTAAAGATCACAAGAATGTGATCAAGAATGCAAGGTTCAGGCTTCCCTGGTGGTGCAGTGGTTGGGAGTCTGTGTGCCGATGCAGGGGACACGGGTTCGTGCCCCAGTCCGGGAAGATCCCACATGCCGCAGAGCGGCAGGGCCCATGAGCCATGGCCGCTGAGCCTGCGCGTCCGGAGCCAGTGCTCCGCAACGGGAAAGGCCACAACAGTGAGAGGTCCACGTACCGCCAAAAAAAAAAAAAAAGAAAAACAAGAATCCGCCTGCCAATGCAGGGGACATGGGTTCAAGCCCTGGTCCGGGAAGATCCCACATGCCGCGGAGCAACTAAACCCATGCACCACAACTACTGAGCCTGTGCTCTAGACCCCACAAGCCACAACTACTGAGCCTGTGTGCCACAACTACTGAATCCCGCGTGACTAGAGCCCGTGCTCCGCAACGAGAAGTCACCGCAATGAGAAGCCCACATACTGCAACGAAGAGTAGCCCCTGCTCGCCACAACTAGAGAAAGCCCGCATGCAGCAACGAATACCCAACATAGCCAAATAAACAATAAATAAATAAATAAAATAAAAAGTTAAAAAAAAAAACAAAAACGCAAGGTTCTCAGGTTAGGTGGTAAATTCCCAGGCGTTGATTTTATTATGCTTTCTAACTTACATATACATAGCATGTATTCTTTTATATGTATCAAATATTTTGTAATAAAAATCTCACCCTTAAAACCTTTTCTCTTATTATATTTATATGTTCATTCAACAATATAACATTTTGAAGCTTATTAACAATAGCTAACATTTGCTAAGTATTTACCATGTGCCACATACAGTACACTATGTGTTTTACATGCATTATTTCATTTAATCCTCACAAAACTGCTCTGAGGTAAGGACTATTATTAACTTCATCTTATTCAGGAAGTTTTGGAACTTTCCTCAAAGTCACACAGCTAGTATTTTAAACATGGAAGCACAGTCAGGATTGAAACCCAAGTCATTTCGATTAGTCTCCTCTTTCAACCACTTTCCTACATTATCTCTATGTTTAAAATGATAATTGATTTATAAGTAGATATTTGTGTATTTTTGGGAAAAGAGGATAGAAGTGAAAACTGGATCAGAACATGAAGACACTGGCAACCTTCTGACAACAGCAGTTTCAGCAGGAAGAGTAGGGACGGAGCAACAGGTTGAGGTGAGAATGGAAGATGAGGAATGAAAGCAATATCTGGACTTTCAGTAAGAGCTGGAAAAGAGAATGGAATCAAGGGAATATTGATTTTATTTTATACAGAGGTGGAAATGATGAAATAAATGGAAATGAACCATTTCTACATATTTAGAATATGAGTATATATAAATGATAGGCAACACCATGAAACCTGACTACTTGGTTACCTGATTTAGACTTCTGCCACCTTATTGTCTGACTTTGGTTTACCATCCTTTTTTTCCTTTGCTTTTATTTTTCTTTTGCCTTTCTTGCCATCTGTTAGATTTATAAAGTTTTCTATATCCTCCTCTCACCCCACGCCCATGCTGGTTTCAAATTTATAAGATTATAGTTCTACTGTTTTCATGATTCCATTTAGAAATTTAACATACATACTTTCCTATAAATCTTTCTAACCATCTGTTATTCCCCATCTCTACCTTCCTCTGAACAAGAAAAAAACCTTTAACCACTGAAAACTTCTTCTATCTTATTACTCTTGACTAAAATTGTAGCATTTAATATAAAATGTTTATTATTTTTACGATCAATAATTAACTTTCCAACACATTTTATCCACTTCTTGCTTTTCACTGTCCCTTTTATATCCCAGTGCTTCTCTCCCTGAGTTTACTCTGCATCTTATGGAAATACATATTTGAATAGCTTTTTTTTTAATGTGGGTAGGTTAGTAGTAAATGATAGTCATGTTTATATATGTGAAATGTTTTTATTTTGCCTTCCCTCTAGAATGATTATTTAGACAAGTATAAAATTCTAGGGTAACATTTATTTTTCCTCTTACCCTTTCATGGCTATTACTCCAAATCACTCCTCCCTTATTTTCTGCATATTGTTGCAGATAAGAAGTCTACTTCAAGAGAGCAACAATGGTACTGATAGCAGGCTGGCTTTCTCTTTGGCAACTTGTAAGTTGGGTTGTTTCTTGTTTCAGTTTTGAAATCTATGGGTTTCTTTTCATTTACCCTGTTTAGTACTAAAAGTGTATTTTTGATCTGAAGATCCTTGTTTTTCTCAAATTCTGAAAAATTATCATCCATTATCTCTTTATATATAATTTCTGCACCATTTCTCTATTCTCTCTCTCTCTCTCTGAAATGCCTATTAAATATAGGCTAGAGCTTCATGCCTTTTTAAAGCTTTTTCATTTTCTTGGAAAATCTTTTTGCTTTCCTATGCTCATTCAGGGTGAATTTCAATTTACTAATTCTCTACTTGACTATGGCTATTTAATCTATTAAATTCTTACTTTAGTGATTACACTTTTATTTGTAAGCTCTATAGTTGGCTCTTTCCCAGATTTCCTTGTTCTGCTTTTATTTCTGCCAGTTTGTGTTTCAAAATATGAGTACTTAATTTATTCTCTTGAGGATATTAAACTTATTTAAAGCAATTCAGGGGATTTCCCTGGTGGTGCAGTGGTTAAGAATCCACCTGCCGATGCAGGGGACATGCATTTGAGCCCTGGTCTGGGAAGATCCCATATGCCGCGGAGCAACTAAGCCCGTGCGCCACAACTACTGAGCCTGTGCTCTAGAGCTCGCAAGTCACAACTACTTAAGCCCGCGTGCCTAGAGCCCCTGCTCCGCAACAAGAGAAGCCACCACAATAAGAAGCCCGGGCACTGTAATGAAGAGTAGCCACCTCTCGCCACAACTAGAGAAAGCCCGCACATAGCAACGAAGACGCAACACAGCCAAAAATAAATAAATAAAAATAAATAAATAAGGCAATTCAGGCTGTTATTTTAACATCATCTGGAGTTAATTCATATTTGATTGTTGATTTTGCTGGCTTTCTTAGCATTGGGATTTATTGAGATATAACTGACAGATAATGTTTTGTAAGTTTAAGGTACATAACATATTGATTCATTTATATATTGCAATATGATCCTTTGTGCACTTTTAAATTTTAGAATTTGCAAACTTATTCTGAACAGGATATACCCTTTCACTCTCCTCCTCATGCTCTAGTGCCCAGAGCTCAATCTGACCCTTCTGTCCTGAACCTGACCTCACACTGCCAGTTTGAAATTCCGACCCCTCAGTTCAGTCTCCAAGCCAGCAAACAGCAGGTTTCAGTTCACGTTCTTCCTCTTGCCTCCCTACCCAACAGCCTCCTACAAGACAGAACCTCCGGTAACAAATAGAAGAAAGAGGCTAGCTTCAGCTTCCTGTTTGAGGGCGGCTGGCTAAGTTCATGCAGTGAGTCTGACTCCAATACCCGGGTATGCATGGAGCACGTATAGATCCATTACCCCAAACGAGCCAAACTCCTGGCTGCCAGTGCCTGCTTACAAACCCAGAGCCTGGCATGTTCTGTTCCACTTCTTGGGCATAACATACTTTTTTTTGAGTCCAGCTACTCCTTCAGTTTTCTCTTTGTATATTTTGTCTATCACTCCGATAAGTGAGAAGCAGAACAGTTACCTCAGAGCATCCATTCAACAAGGCTATTGCTATCTTGATCAGAATTTCTCCCTATCCACTGATTTCCCTTCTTTTAATGCTCTTATGTATAAATTAAATGTCAACAGAATAGGCATTAACAAAGGCAAAACTCTCTGAAATAAAAGCAAAAAAATCTTACATGTAAATTTTTTGAATATCTCTTAATTACTTTTCAGCAAAAGCCACTGGGGAAATGACTTAACACGGTACTTTTTTTTTTAACATCTTTATTGGAGTATGATTGCTTCACAATGTGTGTTAGTTTCTGCCGTATAACAAAGTGAATCAGCTATATGTATACTTATATCCCCATATCCCCTCCCTTTTGTGTCTCCTCCCACCCCCCATATCCCACCCCTCTAGGTGGTCACAGAGCACCAAGCTGATCTCCCTGTGCTATGCAGCTGCTTCCCACTAGCTATCTATTTTACATGTGGTAGTGTATATACGTAAATGCTACTCTTTCACTTTGTCCCAGCTTACCGTTACCCCTCCCCGAGTCCTCAAGTCCATTCTCTACGTCTGTGTCTCCATTCTGTCCTGCCCCTGTCTGTGTCTCTACTCCTGTCCTGCCCCTAGGTTCATCAGAACCATTTTTTTTTCCAGATTCCATATGTGTGTTAACATATGGTATTTGTTTTTCTCTTTCTGACTTACTTCACTCTGTATGACAGACTCTAGGTCCATCCACATCACTACAAATAACTCAATTTCGTTTCTTTTTATGGCTGAGTAATATTCCATTGTATATATATGTGCCACATCTTTATCCATTCATCTGTCGATGGACACTTAGGTTGCTTCCTACATGGTATATTTTGATAACCAAAACGTGCAGAAAATCCCAAAAGGCTTTATTTTAACTATTCATCAGATCCTAAGTAGGTTATGATGGCATATTAGTAAAAAAAAAAAAAAAAAAAAAAAAAGGCTAAAAAACACTTCTATTTAATTAATTAATAACTATGGCTTATAACATTTGACATTGATCAGTTAAATAACTGATATTTTATTTTTGTCTACCTACACAGCAAACTAATTCTAAAGCATCTTTATCTATAGAATCTATATATCAATTACTTAAAAATTTTGTTTTGGGGAATAGAGCCCTGGGGAGAGAAAAGTGAAGGGACAGAGTGGTAGAATAATAAGCTTTCAACACTCACCTACTGTCTGAACAACTGAAATCTACTGTCTAAAGTTTCACAGACAACCCTCCTTTCTACAATGATCAAAGTCATTCAAACAAATCACATAAAATAAGTTGCTCTAAAATTGATACTTTTTTTTTTTTTTGCGGTACATGGGCCTCTCACCGTTGTGGCCTCTCCTGTTGCAGAGCACAGACTCCGGACACGCAGGCTCAGCGGCCATGGCTCACGGGCCCAGCCACTCCACGGCATGTGGGATCTTCCCAGACTGGGGCACAAACCCATGTCCCCTGCATCGGCAGGCGGACTGGACTCTTAACCACTGCGCCACCAGGGAAGCCCTAAAACTGATACTTCTGGATATTCTTCTCACCACAAACTGTCTAGACGTTACTAATTATATAGTGTTACGAATCACAGGGAGGTTCCTGGTAGCCTAGTGGTTAGGATTCTGGGCTTTCACTGACATGGCCCAGGTTCAATCCCTGGTTGGGAAACTGAGATCCCACAAGCCACCCAGTGCAGCAAAAAAGATTCACAAACAAGAAATGCTAGTAAATGGCTCAAACACATGTATGAATACTTTTTTGCACACCACCATCTTAATAAACTTACACTGGATCACTGGGGTAGAATCTTTATGATTTCAATAGGTAACCAGACATTCTATCCATGAATATCTCTAGAAATTTGTTTTAAGCTCAAGCCCTGGCTGTTTGCCACACATCTGCTGTCATTAGCAAAATTAAAACTGATTTTACTAAAATTTAACACATTTGAATGCTCCTTAAAAACTTAAGGATTCCTTAGCAAGTCTCTGCCTCTTAATGAGCTGTTTCTGACTTTATCATGTGATCTGAATTATTCAGAAGTCGATCTCAAACTCTTAAATATACAAATTATCTTTCAATCAAGCAATTACTTGCTGTCTATCTGATGGTTAACAAGGTCTAATTTGGCCTAAGCAAATTCTGAAAACTTGAGCCCAAAATAAAACAATCAATAAACAATGTAATCCGAATAAAATAAAATAAACTAACATCTTAATTTCAGTCAGCAGAGAAAAAAGAAACCTAGTCACAGATTTCAATTTCAAGCCTTCTATATAGTGGAACCAACATTAAATATTTTTGCCTGAGTTGATGTTCATCTCAGACAAGCATTATAACATGTTTTACCTTTAATTATATTATTTCATCATCTGTTTCTTCTCCCATTTCAATGTTCTAATAAATATGCTTATTTCTGGAACTCAGGGACTCATGACACTCTCCTTCATCCTCTAATATCAAACTCTCAATCAATATTTACCCCAGCAGTTCTCCACCACCACAAGGAAAAGAGACTGGCTAAAACTGCACAGTACGCCCAAGAGAAGATGAGGCTTAGGGAAAAGGATGAAAAACAGGCATCATAAACATAAACACAGGTTTCTCAAGGAATCTGTAAAATCTTCCCTGTGAAAGACATCCGACTATAGGAAAGACAGTCTTGAAATGTTTATTCTTCTTCTTCAAATACTCTCTTCTCCTAACACCATACTCTCCTTGGCTTTTCTTTTACCTCTCCAGACTGCACCTCCTCAAGTACTCTTTGCAAGCTCCTCCTCTTCCACTTGTCCCTTACTCACTGGGGATTCTGTACTAGCTCTTATCTCCCCAATCTAAACTCTCTCCCTATACTGTCTCAAACACACTCATGACTTCAGTTACCACCTGGGTGTAGCTAATAACTCCTAAATCTCTATCCCCAGGTTAGAACTCTATGCATCCACTTATTTACAAAATATTAAACCCCTACTATGGGCAAGCCACTGCTCTAGGCAGTGAAGTTCCTGCTATCACGAGGCTTGGAAACAGGGGGAAAAATAAAGCAGATACTGAAAATATCAGTCAGTAATAAGTGCTAACTACAAAGAGAATTAAAATGAGTGTAATATTAAAGACTGACTGGGTGTGCAGAGCTGACATGTCATTTAAGATGTAAATGACCAGGACTTCCCTGGTGGCACAGTGGTTCAGAGTCTGCCTGCTGATGCAGGGACGTGGGTTCGTGCCCCGGTCCGGGAGGGTCCCACATGCCGCGGAGCGGCAGGGCCCGTGAGCCATGGCCGCAGAGCCTGTGCGTCTGGAGCCTGTGCTCCGCAGCGGGAAAGGCCGCAACAGTGAGAGGCCCGCGTACCGTAAATTAATTAATTAATTAAGCAAATTAATTAATTAATTAATTAATATTTTTTAAAAGATGTAAATGACCAAAACAGTCAGCCACATGAAGAAGGGCATCTTGGAAAGAAAAATCAACTAGAGCACACACCCTAAAACAAGAATAAGTTTGGTATTTTCTAAGAACCAAAAGGAGACTGGTTTGGCTGAAATATAATGAGAAAGTAAGAGTGGAATTAAGGAGCCCCGGGAGAGGCTACTGCACTAATCCAGCCAAAAGATCATGTCTCACAGTAGAAAAGTAGTATAACCAACTGCCTACTAGTTATTTGCTAAGATGCCCCAGAGGCACCTATGATTCAGATGTCCAAGAATGAATCCTCACCTTCTCATTAATATATACTCCAGCTTTGGTATTCCTAATTTTATTTTTTTATAGATTAATTATTTTATTTATTTACTTTTGGCTATGCTGGGTCTTCGTTGCTGCGCGCGGGCTTTCTCTAGTTGCGGCGAGTGGGGGCTACTCTTCGTTGCAGTGCGCAGGCTTCTCATTGCGGTGGCTTCTCTTGTTGCGGAGCACAGGCTCTAGGCGCATGGGCTTCAGTAGTTGCAGTACGCAGGCTCAGTAGTTGTGGCTCACAGGCTCTAGAACACAGGCTCAGTAGTCATGGCGCACAGGCTTAGTTGCCCTGCGGCATGTGGGATCTTCCCAGACCAAGGATCAACCCACGTCCCCTGCATTGGCAGGCAGATTCTTGACCACTGCGCCACCAGAGAAGTCCCTTAATTTTAGAAATCAATGAAATCACTGACACAATCACCCAATCCAATCCAGTAACCATGCACTGTCCTTTGCTTGACCCTCTCTCTTTCAGTCTCCCAAATTCAATCACCAGGTCTTAATTACTCAGCTCCTAAATCTCTTGCGTTCACCTACTCCCTTAAAAAAATCATTGACATTAACCTAGACTACAGCCTCATTTGTATTACTGTTTTCAGTCTCCCTCCTTTGCAATCTGTTTTCCAGTCTGCATCTAGTTATCTTTCTAAAATCTTAAATCTGATTAAGTACTTCCTCTACTTAAAATACTCCAATAGATTCCCACTGCCTACAAAACAGCCCAAACTCCTAAACAAAACCCTAATCTGACTACTGTTTACCTCTTCAGTTTCACCCCTTGTACTTTCAAAACTACCAACCCCACCACGAAATCCTCTACTCACTAGTCTAGACACACTAAGTTACTTGCAGTGTTACCTTTTTTCTCCACCATTCATCACACCAATGCCTACTTTCAGGTCACTAATTAGATATCATTTCCTATGGAAACCTTCCTTAACCACTCAAGACTCAGTTAGATGTCCCTCCAGCACACAGTATTTCTTCTATCACAGTACTTACTATATTTTTTTTGCTTAATTTTCTATTTTGGTAATAAAGAGAATATAAACTCAGAGAGTCATTCTCATTTGCTGCCATATAAAAAGTGCTCAATAAATACTCCTTGAATAAATTAATGAATAAATAAAGGACTTCTTTTTTTTTTGTGGTACGCAGGCCTCTCACCGTTGCAGCCTCTCCCGTTGCAGAGCACAGGCTCCGGACGCACAGGCTCAGCCGCCATGGCTCACGGGCCCAGCCGCTCTGCGGCATGTAGGATCCTCCTGGACCGGGGCATGAACCTGCGTCCCCTGCATCGGCAGGCAGACTCTCAACCACTGCGCCACCAGGGAAGCCCCAAGGACTTCTTTTTAATGCTGCACAGCAGACTAGAAAAAAAAAACTTTTCAAATGCATTGCTAAGCTAGCAAAATGATGTGAAGAGGGCAAAAATGAAGGGAAAGCAGCACCTCTGTAGAATAAGAGAGCAGACCAAAGCCAGTTTTTTCCCTGATGATTTCTGTTGAAGCTTACATTCTTTGAGATTCTACTTCCACAGCTGCAAGGGGCATGGGAGAACAAAGAATAAAACTAGGTTCTGCTAAAGATGGAGAGTCTAACAGGAGATACTCAGAAAAAAAGCTAGACACCTGGCATTACTGTGACCTAAAAAAACACACAGAGAAGGGGATAGCAAGGAAGCAAGCCTGCACCTACTCTGGTGTCACATAGTGGAGAAGAGAAAAACTCCCCTGAAAATCCTAAGGATAAAGCAGCTCACACAAGTTTATAGTCTGAATTCATGCTACCAACGTGGTCCAAAAATCTTAAGCTGACTTTAATGTGGTCCCAAGTTGTGTCCCCAGCAGCTAACAGAGGCAAATGCAAACTCTCTATGCAGGAACACATCCTCCATCAGAGACATCAAATAGTTCCAAGATATAAAACTACATGGAAAATGAACACTTCTCAGTTTAAAAACAGATAGGGCATCATGAATGAGAACAAGAAATGGAGGAAAAAGATAATACAGTAAGAACCAAAAGATTTCAGAGAGCAGAATTTTCAGTCACAGATTAGAAAATAGCTATGTTTAATACACCTAATAATAAAGAAGTCTGAAAACATAAGCAAGGAGCAAGAGACCAACCAAGCAAGATGAAAAATAGAAATAATTTCTAGAAATGAAAAATATAATCATAAAAACCCAACAGATGTACCAACCAGCAGATTAGAGGCAACTAAAGAGGGAATTAGTGAACTAGGTAGGCCTAAGGAAATAATCCAGGATCTAGGCCAGAAACATAAAGAAATACAAAGTATGTCAGAGAGGTTTAGAGACATGGAAAATAAAGCAAGAAGATCCAAAATATTTCTAACTAGAGTTCCAAAAGGAGATAAAAGAGAAATGAGAGGGGGTAATACATACTTCAAGGGACAGTGACAGAGAATTGTAGAATTCCAGAATTGTACTGAGAGAAAAATGCTAATTCTCAGATCCAGGAAGCCCAACAAATCTCAGGCAGGGTAAATACAAAGAAATACACACCTAGTCACTTCATAGTAAAACTGCAGTTTACACCAAAGAAAAAGACTTTCAAAATATAGTTAATCAAATTTAAAAAGCAGACAAACAGAAAAGACATGGAAACAAAGGCAAAATATCTGACTTCTCAACAGCAACAGTGAAAGCCAAAAGACAATGGAATAAGATATTAAAATGTGCGTTTACCATGAAAGATCCTCACCTAAAGGAATTTCTATAGGATGTATTCTACATCAGACAGAAAGAGCAGAGAAATAAGAAAAGATGGTTAACAAAGATTTCAGATAAATTTAAACAAATAGCAATGTTTATTTTATAGAAGGAAAAGAGAGCAGAATAGACACAAAATACTAGCAAACAAATCACATGTGAGTTTGGAGGGGGTGACCAGAGTTAAAACATTCTAAGTTCTTTGTATTTTTCAGAAGGAAAGTAAACTTTTCAATTACCTTTAGACTTTTCAATTACCTTTTCAATTACCTTTAGACTTTTCAATTACCTTTAGACATAAAGTATATAACTCCCAAGCAAGTGTGTGTTGTTTCTGTGTATGAGGGAGAGGGGATAATGGAATGAGAAAAAAAAGGTTTTTTTAGAAGGCAAAGAAGGAATTAAAAAAAAAAAAACACACAGGGGAAGCACATGATACAATGGCAGAAATATGTCCAAACATATCAATTATTACAGTAAATTTAAACAGACTAAATTTTCAGTTAAAAGACAAAGATTATCAAATTAGGACAAAAAAAGGTTAAAGCCAAAGGACAGGAAATATTACACCATTTGCCATTTCACTGGCAAATACCAATGAAATCTGGTGGAGATGTCACTAAAAAAAAAAAAAAAAAAAAAAAAAAGAGTTGTTACATAGCTTCAAAATACATAATGCAAAATTTTAGGTAAAACTAAAAGGAAGTACAACTTTCAAGTACAACTTTACTTGATTCAGTGTGCAACAGGGAACAATATTTGAAAAGCTTCCAAATGTCACTAAATTCTGCCATTCTAAAAGAAAAAAAATTTTTTAATTTCAAACAAACTAATAATAAGGATTTTTATACCCAATAAAACTATGGCTTAAATTCCTACTTTAAGAAGAAAGGTTCAAAATTAATGAGCAAAATAGCTAACTGATATGATAGTTAAAAAATGAATAACAGAGTAAATACAAAGGAAGCAGAAAGAATATATTTAAGGTAAGAGTGGAAATTAATGAAGTAAGAGACAAACATGATATAGACTCAAAGTAAAAAAAATTACTTGGAAAAATAATAAAACAGACAAAGCTTTGGCAAAATTAATCAAGAAAATAAGACAAACACCACTAGGAATGGAAAAAAGGGTGTAACTACATATGCTGCTAAAAGTATACAGAGAGTACCATAAATTTCAGGTCAATAAATTAAAAGTTTAGTTGAAGTGGATAAATTCCTAGAAAAAAACAGAACTTACCAAAATTGAGTCAAAAAGAAATAGGAAAATTAAAAGAAATTAAGTTAGCAGTTTAATGACTCCTCACCAAGAAAACGCTATTCCAGATGGTTTTACATGTAAGTTCTGTCAAACATTCAAGGAACAAATAATCTTATGCAAACTATCCCAGTATACAGAAGAAAACTATTTAAAAAGATTTATACATACCTGCTTCATCAAATGATGGTACTTTTTCCATTTTGCGAGTTTGTGATCCCTGTCCTTCTTTCTGAACATTTGTGGAATACAACTTTACTTGATTCAGTGTGCAACAGGGAACAATATTTGAAAAGCTCCCAAATGTCACTAAATTCTGCCATTCTAAAAGAAAAAAATTTTAATTTCAAACAAATTTCAAATAAGGATTTTTATACCCAATAAAACATACCTATGATAAGAGAATAATTTTACAGAATAACAGTAAAACTTTCATCCTGTTAAATATCCAAATGCACAATGCTAAGCCACACTTTCCATGGAGGTGTTTCATTGAGCCCTAGGTATACAGGGTCTATATTTTGTAAAGGAAAAGAAAATACTTTTTCCCCTAATTTGCACATTTATTTATATGGAAACTTTTAAAATTATATAAAATCAAAATATTTGTATTATTCAGCTGTTCTGAAAGGTCTCTGGCATTTAAAAGATATTCTTTATTTTGTATGCTGGTTGCATGATAAAAAAAATGGCATAATGTACTTTTCAGAATAAGAACTCTGAGAAGGGGAAGGTCAGGAGGGTGTCCTACTCAAAACTACCCTGCATCTTCTGCTAGATGGAGACTGAGTCATCTTTCATTTCACAATCAATATGTGAATTATATTAATCAGTCATTCATACTGTCACTGATGTTTTTAAATCAGATAATTAGATCAACATTTGGTGAGATTTCACAGTATATGGGAATTCTAATTGAGGGAAGAATAGAAGACTAATTACAAAGCACTTTAGCGGTTGCATCTGGGTTGACTGTGAGCTTTAGAGGGATGAAATACAGAAGGAAAATATATTCCACATTTGCATCAAAGTGGTAGAAAAGTAAATCTATCTGTCTCTACTCTCATGTGACCCTCTTGCTTTTATTTTTTTACGCTGAGTACTTAAAACTCGAAAATCTTGTTTAGGTATAATTTATATATTTTCTCAAGTTTTAGGTGAAATAATGAAATTATATCATTAGAAACAGTCAAGTTTCTCCAAGAGTGGAGGGTTAAGCACTTAAGAGTTGAAACTTTTCTAACTGCTTAATAATGATCTTCCCAAAATGTTAATTCATGTATGTGCATGTGTACATTGCCTGCCAAAATCAAGAAAAATAAATTTTTTAATGGCTCAGAGAATTCATTAGGAACAACAATTATTGTGAACACTGAAGATAATCTGAAAAGCATGAGGTACATAAGGCAGCATTAAGTATTCACTCAAATTTCAGGCTTAGAATTCAGGCTTTCTTCAAAAACTTTCTGATGCCAACTTACTCTTTCATTTATTTGGCAAATATCTGTTGAAGGCCGAGTATGTTTTTTATGTTGCTGTTGTTTTTAATAAATTTATTTATTTATTTTTGGCTGTGTTGGGTCTTCCTTGCTGCGTGCAGGCTTTCTCTACTTGCGGCGAGCGGGGGCTACTCTTTGTTGCAGTGCACGGGCTTTTCATTGCGGTGGCTTCTCTTGTTGAGGAACACGAGCTCTAGGCACGTGGGCTTCAGTAGTTGTGGCACATGGGCTCAGCAGCTGTGGCTCGCAGGCTCTAGAGCGCAGGCTCAGTAGTTGCGGTGCACAGGCTTACTTGCTCCACGGCATGTGGGATCTTCCAGGACCAGGGATCAAACCTGTGTCCCCTGATTGGCAGGCAGATTCTTAACCACTGTGCCACCAGGGAACTCCCCCAGTATGTTTTTTTGATCATTTGCCTCTACTTATTAAAGACTGAGTAAAGTGAATATAACAATGTATCTTCTTGCACGTTAAAATATGTAGCCTGGGCTTCCCTGGTGGTGCAGTGGTTGAGAGTCCGCATGCTGATGCAGGGGACACGGGTTCGTGTCCCGGTCCGGGAAGATCCCACATGCCACGGAGTGGCTGGGCCCATGAACCATGGCCGCTGAGCCTGCGCGTCCGGAGCCTGTGCTCCGCAACGGGAGAGGCCACAACAGTGAGAGGCCTGCGTACCACAAATAAATAAATAAATAAAAATATGTAACCTACCAGCAAAATTAGTGAAGAAAAGGGTTAAAGCAAATTCTCCTAAGAAACCCACCGTCCAGGAAAGCATCTTCTCCACCACAGCCACTGGTGTTCCGACTTGTAAGCCCTATTCAAAATATCTTTTGTGATTATTACCTAACAAAAACACTATGACAGCAACATTTTTTTTACCCACTGATGAAACACTTCTATAGACTGTGCTAAGGTGTTTAAAGAGGGATTACTACAGTCTAAAAATCCTTCCTCAGAAGAGGACAATGTTTTCGTGATTTGATCCTAGATCTTTTTCAAGGTTCTCCTTAATTTTTAAAACGTTATTACAGAAAATTTCAAATATATGCAAAGGTAGAAAAAAACAGTACAATAAACGTACACATACTCATTACTTCAACAATTATCAACTCATGGCCAACCTTGTTTCACCTCTGCCTGCATCTGCATCTCCCCACCTACATATTAATTTGATGTAAATCTCAGACATAAAATAATTTCATTCATAAATATTTCAGTATGCATTCTAAGAGATAAGAACTTTTTAAAATATAGCCATACCACCATTGCAAGTAAAAAAAAAAATCCTTAATATCATCAAATATCCTCAATTTCCAATTTCCACTGTTACAAGTCATAATTTTTGTGTATGTGAACAGATCTTAATTTGGTCCACATACTACAATTGACTGAGATGTCTTTTAAGTCTCTTTTCTACAGGATATGTGTTTTAGAGCAATTTATATATTGAAGAAACCAGCTGTTTGTACTAAATTTTTGTCCTGTTTTCCAGTCTGAATTTTACTGATTTAATTCCCATGGTGTTGTTTAACCTGTACTTCTATGTGTTCTATAAATCGATGGATATAAAGGCTTTATCCAAATTCAGGTTCCTTTTTATTAGGACAACACTACTTGATAAGTGGTGATGTGTTCTTTAACCAGAAGCCACATAATATTTGGTTATCTCTATTTGTGATAGTGTCTGCTGTTGTTCAATGCCTAGAATCATTTATTCCTTAGGTGGTTACAAAATGGTGATATTATAGTTTTATCACTTCATTTTTTAGTCATAATACTTCTACAAAGAGAAAATTCCCTTCATGTATTTGGTTATCCAGCAGTATAGTTCATATAAAAAAGTCAGGCTGAATGCTTAATTTTTTCCCTTTATTTACCAGTTCTCAAAATAATGAGTTCACTACCTACCATCCTGCAATAGTGACACAATAATTTGCATGTATATGTATCACTATGATTCCATAGATTTAAACATTATTTGATGTATATCAATCCATTTTAGTCATTATCCTGATTTATGTCCAAACTGTCCATCCCGTTTTGGGCCAGTAGGGGTCTCTTCAAATTGACTCCTGTGTCCTTTTCGTTTTTGGCCTCTCCCCACGGTTTGTGGGATCTTAGTTCCCTGACCAGGGATCGAACCCTTAACTTCAACAGTGAAAGCGCAGAATCCTAACCACTGGACGGCCAGGGAATTCCCAACTCCTGTGTCCTTTGACACTATCTTAGTAATATTGATAGCTTCCTTGCTCACCGTTTCAAAAAGTAATTAAATTTTAACTTTAGTAGAATTTTACATATCAGTTTTAATTTTTTTTTTTTTTTTTTTTTTTTCTACCTCCAGAAATCTTTTTAGGTTAAGTATCTCTAAATTTAAAGTGATGGGGTAATCTGAAAGAAGTATAATACATACACTATGTTTTCCTCTATTTCCAGACTTTTTTTTGACATCCTGTAGATAACAAATGGACCTATTGTTTTCAACATACTGAGCACATTAAAAACGTAAATAATATCTTACTTAAAAATAAATTAATCCTATGTTTCCTCATTTTTCTGATACACTATACATAGGTTATATAGACAGATTTTCAAGAAGCTCCAGTCTAATAGAAGACCCCCCGCCCACCCCCCCCGGCCCCAGCCGCTCCGTGGCACGCAAGATCCTCCTGGACCGGAGCACGAACCCGCGTCCCCCTCATCAGCAGGCGCACTCCCAACCACTGCGCCACCAGGGAAGCCCCTAGGTATCAGCTTTAAAAGTACACATTTGCCATGAATACAAGATTGAAAATTACACAGAAATTGCATAATGTTTCTACCTTTAACATTTTATATTTTAAAAAATACACAAGACCACATTTGATTCAATAAAACAAACAGAATACCTAACACATAGCAGTAGAAACTCAACCATTTGTTGAATAAATTACTGAATTTGTTAATTAATTCTAGAAGGCAGAAAGACAGTAAAAAAAAAATTAACCACCATTCATACCCTTTCTTCAAGGTGACTTCTAAAATAAGCTATGTTATGGTTAGATTAGTCTTTAGTTTGGTGCTCACTACTCTATGGGCCTGGACAAGGAACTTCTCATTGCTGCATATACAAGGCTGTTCATCGAGACTGCAGAGCTACTGGTATCTTATGAGTCTAGTCGAAACAATCACTTTTCTATGCTTTTATTTTACTGTTACTGCCTCTGCAACTCCTAATAACATTGCTACTGATCACCCTTTGTCCTCTCTCCAATCTTGTTTGTCACCTACCACTTACTCTGGCTTTTGGAGGAAATTTAGCCTTTTCATACTACAACAATACAAAATACAAACAATACAAAAATACAAATACAACAATACAAAAAACTTTTTCTCCCACGCAAACTGACAATTCTGTCTACTGTGTATGTTGCTTCTGCAATAATAACTAAAAACAAACAAAAAGATTTCTTAACGGTTTGAAATGTTTTCCTTCAGGCTAATTTCAGGACCAGAGACAAACCTGCACCTAAGTCGTCTTCTTTTTTTTTTTTTTGCGGTACGCGGGCCTCTTCCGTTGCGGAGCACAGGCTCCGGATGCGCAGGCTCAGCGGCCATGGCTCACGGGCTCAGCCGCTCCGCGGCGTGTGGGATCTTCCCGGACCGGGGCACGAACCCGTGTACCCTGCATCGGCAGGTGGACTCTCAACCACTGCGCCACCAGGGGAGCCCCAGTCTCTTTTCTTAAGAGACCATTGCAGGGACTTCCCTGGTGGTCCAGTGGTTAAGACTTCGTGCTCCGGATGCAGGAGGACCAGATTCGACCCCTGGTCAGGGAACTAGATCCCACATGCCACAACTAAAGATCCCGCAGGCAGCAATGAAGACCCTGCAGCACGCAACTAATACCCAGCACAGCCAAATAAATATTTTTTTAAAAAAGAGAGACCATTTTAGATTGATGGACCTAGAGATTATCATACCAAGTGAAGTCAGACAGAGAAAGACAAATATCATATGATATCACTTATATGTGGAATCTAAAAAATGATACAAATAAACTTATTTACAGAACAGAAACAGACTCACAGATATAGAAAACATACTTATGGTTACCAAAGGGGAAAAGAGGGGAGGGATAAATTAGGACCTTGAGATTAACATATATACACTACTAAACATAAAACAGATAAACAAGGACCTACTGTATAGCACAGGGAACTAAATTCAATACCTTGTAATAACCTACCATGGAAAAGAATCTAAAAAAGAATATATATATATATGTATATTCTGAAAAATATACATTCTGAAAAAGAATATGTGTGTGTGTGTGTGCATAACTGAATCATGATGTTGCATTTAAAAAAGCAGGAGACAAAATAATACAGCTTGGTTTCAACTATTCAAAAATGCTACTGGTGAAATATCTGGATTATGCATAATTTTTACTCTATACCTTATACTTTTCTGTATTTTCCCCAAATGCCTAAAATTTTAAATTAAAAATACATCCATTGTTAAATTACTTCAAATATTATACTGCTAATAGTAACACACTGACTATCTTTAGTTTACTTTTATGCTTTCAGCTAACAAAAAATGCAGGAAAATCCCTCTTATGTCTAATCATCTGGAAAGCAAAAGTGTGACCTAGACCAGGTGGCTCAACCTTCAGGACTATTGCTGATGTGATTTTTCAACAGAACAGAGTAAGCAATAGGGAATCCTTTTTTTTTTTTTTTTGGAGTATGTAAAGAATATACAACTTCCTGCACTGCATCTTGGCACACCAACTCTACTGCCTTAATTCTTGTAAATATTTGCTTAGGACAAGGGGGAAAAAATATCAAATACTTTAAGGATTTGCCAAGTGCCACTGTACTAAATGCTTTACCTGTATTATCACACTATAATTTATATCCCAAAACATACCTCAAAGCCATCTACATCTCTCCATCTCCATTGCTAACTACCATGGCCCAACCACAATCCTGTTTGCGTAGGTAACTCTAATTAATAGCCCCCAGTGATCTCCTTATTTACACTCTTCCCTTTCCAATCCATTCTCTACACAGTAGTCAGAATGATATTTTTTAAACACTTGCTTTTTTTTTTTAAACCTACAACCAAAAGGCTATGATGCCTCCCCAATCTCATTTCACACACCCCTCCCCTTCCAACCACACTCCAGCCACAGCACGTTTCCTCCTGCTCCTGAACACAAGTCTAGTCTCTAGGGTTTCTATTTGCTCTGCCTGGATTGTTCTTTGCCCCAGATGTTCACTTGGCTTGCTCATTTTCATTTTTCATGCCTTGGCTCAGTTTCCACCTCCTCAGAAAAGCTGGAGTCCCAGGCCAGCAAAGCTAATGAAATGGCCCCTGCTGGCTACCTTCTAGCCCATCACTCTGCTTATTTCCTTTATAGCATTTAGATATGTTTTCTCATTCCTCATTTCCAAAAAAGGTGGAAACTGTGTCTGTCTTGTTCAGTACTGCACCACCAGCAACTACAATGCCTGGTACCTATTTCCTGAATGATCCTCACTCACAAAAACCCTATGAAGCACATACCGCCGTTAACCTCATTTTACAGGTAACCCTATTATTAGCCTGAACTACACAGAATCATGCTGTCAACCTGCCAAAATGGTCTTTTATAACTGTCAATGTTCCTATTAGTTATTTAAGGGGTTAAATTCCCACTCTAGTTTTCGTATGGTAATACTAGCAGATTGCAGACAGAAATTTAAAAATACAAAGGTCAATTTCTATATTTTTATTTAAAAACTATACTTTTATTAATCTCGGACTTAAGCAAAAGCACATATCTGTTGATTTGGCATGTAGCCCTTAAAGGAGCATCTTCCCATCTCAAATCATTGTCAAATGAGGCAAGACATAAATACATGAAAAAATAAAATAAGTGCTTATGCAAAGCCAAAAGAACTTTTTAAAAAAAAGGGCATATTTACTTACTAGAGAAACTAAATAATATTTTTATTATTTAAAAGTATATGTTTGTGTAGATCATTTGAAAAACAAAGTTAATTAAAAAAAATTTTCTAGAGAAACTCACTGGTAATATCATAGTATATATTCTTACTACATTTTTTCTAGTTTCAAGAGCATTTTCCCACATCACTAAATATTCTTCTAAATTATGATTTTTTTAAAAAAATGTTTGCATCTATCACCAGCCCTTAATAACTGTACCAGGGCTTCCCTGGTGGCGCAGTGGTTAAGCATCCACCTGCCAATGCAGGGGACATGGGTTCGAGCCCTGGTCTGGGAAGATCCCACATGCCGCGGAGCAAGTAAGCCCGTGCGCCACAACTACTGAGCCTGCGCTCTAGAGCCTGTGAGCCGCAACTACTAAGCCCGTGTGTCTAGAGCCCACGCTCCACAAGAGAAGCCACTGCAATGAGAAGCCAGCACACAACGAAGAGCCGCCTCCGCTCATCGCAACCAGAGAAAGCCTGCACACAGCAACGAAGACCCAACACAGCCAAAAATAAATTTATAAAAATAAAATAAAAAATAATTGTACCATAACGTTTCCTATTCTTCATAACTGTAAACGTTACCTATTTACCACTATTAATAATAAACTTGTGCACAGATTTTAATATGTATCTGATTATTTCTTGAAAGTAAATCCCTTTAAATAGAATTGTTGGGTGAGAAAGCATATACCTTTAAAGTTCGTTTTTTTGTTTTTGTTTTTGTTTTTTTACGGTACGCAGGCCTCTCACTGTTGTGGTCTCTCCCGTTGCGGAGCACAGGCTCCGGACACGCAGGCTCAGCGGCCATGGCTCACGGGCCCAGCCGCTCCGCGGCATGTGGGATCTTCCCAGACCGGGGCACGAACCCATGTGCCCTGCATCGGCAGGCGGACTCTCAACCACTGCGCCACCAGGGAAGCCCCCATAAAGTTCTTTTTTTTTTTTAAAGTAAGGTTTTATTTATTTATTACTTATTTATCTTTTGGCTGCACTGGGTCTTCATTGCTGCACGCGGGCTTTCTCTAGTTGCGGCAAGTGGGATCTACTCTTCGTTGCGGTGTGTGGCTTATTGCGGAGGCTTCTCTTGTTGCAGAGCATGGGCTCTAGGCACGCGGGCTTCAGTAATTGTAGCTCGCCGGCTCTAGAGCGCAGGCTCAGTAGTTGTGGCACACAGGCTTAGTTGCTCCGTGGCATGTGGGATCTTCCTGAACCAGGGCTCTAACCTGTGTCCGCTGCATTGGCAGGCGGATTCTTAACCACTGAACCACCAGGGAAGTCCTAAAGTTATTTTTAATATAAAGAATAACTGACCTCCAAAACACTGTTCAACTAACTGTATGTCTCAATCAGTAGTAAGAGAGTTCCTGCTTTCCTGCACGCTCAATATGAAGAATCACTATGAAAAACTTAGCTAATATGAGACAATGAGTAGTAAATCCTTTAGACTTATATTTCTACGCTTATTAGTAAGTATGGAACATTTTTGCATTTTTATTGGCTACTCGAATGGCTTTATGAAACCATTCATTTCCTTTGCCCATTGTTCTACTGGAATGTATGCTGGTTTGTAAAAATTCTTTATAAATTAGGGATACTAACTTTATAAGTGCACTGTGCAATACAGTAGCCACTGTTTACTGAGCACTTGAAATGTGGAGTCTGAACTAATGTGCTGTAAGTGTAAACTGGACTCCAGAGACGGTAAGATAATGTAAAATATCTCAATAATTTTTATGTTGATTACGTGTTGAAATATTTTGAATATACTGGATAAAATATATTAATAAAATTAATTTCATCTGTTTTTACTTTTTAAAATATGGCTATCAGACAAATCAAAATTACATACATGGTTCACATTATATTTCTTTTGGACAGAGCTGCTCTAGAATATTGTCTTGCTTTTTGCCTTTAAATGTTTTCAGTGTTAGTTTGACCCACAGACATTTCTCATTTTTAAGTATACAAATGAAGCAGTTGTCTCCTTCAAGATTTCCTCCTCGACTTATTCTTTATAAGTTTTTCCCAGCCACACAGCAGTTTTAGAAGCATAAACTAAACTTTATTTGACAAAGAAAAATATTTATTTTTAGAATTTTTTCTCAAAAGTTCTGCAAATATTTTCTTACGTGCATCCAACTTAGTACTCCTTTTAGTTAGTACTCTTAGTACTCTAAAGAGTACTTAGTACTCTTTTTCTAAATTAGTACTCTTTTTCTAAATAAATTTTTTAAGCTTTATCATAATTATGGTTGCCCTTTTAAAAACTGTTTCAGTATTTTTGAAACTAAATTTGCATAAACAAGATTATTTTTTACATCTACTGTTTTTAAGCATGAAAACACATTTTAATTTTTTGGTAATAAACATTGCAAACAACTTTGCAGTCATTCCGACTGGTGAGATAGGTGATTATTATCTGTAGTTCACAGAGGGATGAGACAAAGAGCACATAATTTTTGACTTGACAGCAACAGAGAATAATGGATTACAAATTACACTATTTCAACTTCTTTTCACCCACCCTTAAAGGGCAGTTTAGACTAAATTCAACAGCCACTCCACGTAATTTAAGTGTAAAATGCCGAAACTGCTTGGTCAATAAAAGCAACTAGGCCAGAAAGTTTAATTGGGGATTCTGGAGTACAGTACAACCAGATGAATCATTTTGTTCACAAGAGAATCAGGTACATTTCCATTATAGGAAAAATCTAGTTACACGTTTTTATCACTACCAAAAAGCCCCCAAAACAGTGCTGTTAAAATTAACCCTTCCGAAATTTTAAAAGCCAGTTTTTATATTTATTGCAAATAAAAGATAGGACCATATTCTAAGATAATTGCACAGAACAGGCATTATTTTAGCCTATGTTACTTATAAACTTGAATGACTACGACTTCTAACTTCTACTGCAAGGTCACAAACATGCTACAAGTTTTTTCAAACATAAATTTTGGGTAAATGTTTCTGTAAATACTCTTTTCATCCCCAAGACTCCGGGGGATTAGATTAGGGGTGGATTTTCCCTCATTGTTTCTAACAGTTTCCAAGTATCAAGCAACCTATGGCATGCCAATGACGGCAAAAACGGAGGTAAGCCTAATTAAAACTTGCAAGTACAAAGTTATTTTGTAAACTGTCAATTTAAATTTGAGTCCGAAAAGACATCTGAAAAAGAGGGATAAAACCTACGGACAACCACTTTTTTCTGGGTTACAGCTCCAGTAGACACTTTTTCACCAAAAAGATTGTTCAACCGAACTGGGCTCATTCAATAATTGTAGGATGGTCATACCCCCATCTTAAAGGATGTCTCGTAAATGTTGCGTAGCAACTCCCAAATTCCTCCTTAGAAAATTTAATAACACAGGTTGGGAGTACGAGGAAAGGAACAGGGTAAGAAAATCTATTCGGTCAAAGTGCTCAAAAAAGGTAAGGCGGTGAGCTCAAAAGACCCTGGAACTTTGTGGAGTCAGCAATTTCGCACTGGCTGCGGGGGGAGGCGGGCGGTCACCGCCGGGCACTGCGATGCTCACGTAATGTTTTATCTGAAACGAAGTGGTCCGTTTCAAGGATGCGACCCGGCCCAAGAATTGCCCCCAAATGCCCGCGGGGGCCGTGCTAAGACCGTGGGCGAGACCAGGATCAGGGAGGCCTGTAGGGGCCGCCGCCGGCTGGGCAGGCTGAACTGCAAAGGCGGAGGTCCGACAAGAAGGTTCTGGGGCTGGGAAAGGGCAAGGCGGCACACTCCCGAGGCGAGGCGCCCGGCGCCGAGCCCGGCCTTGTCTTCCAGTCTGGCTTCCGCGGAGTCAGAGGCCGGCGCAGGACACTCACCCTGGAGGTCGCTGGAGCCGCAGGCTGCCGCCCTGCAGCGCAGACGGAGCCGGCACAGGGAGGACCAGCTACATCTGTGGGCCGCGGCGGCGGCGGCCAAGCCCGGTAACATCCTGGTGGGGCAAAGGCCCCCACTCGAACACCGCCTGCTACCTCCGCTCCGCCGCCGAAACCAACTGACTCCATAGACCGGACACTACAGAACACCGACGCCTGCGCCGCAGCAGGCGGCCTTAGCGAACTCGGAAATGGTAACATTATTTAATGACCTGGCCGCGGAAGCAGCGGAAATGACGTACGCGCAGAGCGCGAATCGCGAGATCTTGCCCCGGAAGAGCTTGGTAGGGCGTGGCTACGCAGAAAGTTTGGCGTGTTCGCTTTGTCTTAACGTGCCTTTGCACCTTGCTTGGATATCTACAAGTTCATTGTTTGCTTCTTAAACGCCAGGAGAGCCTTGGCAGAAGTGACAGCCGTTGAGGGCTCTGCCTATTTTTCTTTTTTTCTGGGCTCAGATCCTGGGCCATGGTGTTGGAAGTGGGAGGTAAGGTGGGAAGGAAGGACAGTGGCCTTCTGAGCCTCTCCCTCTCCAGAGCCTTTCTGGATAATCCCAAGCCTAGGCTAATTTGTCCTCAGTGCCCTCGGAACCTGGAACACAATACATCGCAACAGCGTTGTGTAGCCATTACCGTGAAGGCAAGTACCCACAGACTCAGTTAACTTGCCCTAGTAACGTCTGAACCTCGGATTCCTGTCTGTCATATACAGTACTAAGACTTACACGTTCAGGATTTGTCTGGGTAAAAGCAGATGTGCAGACATGCAAATAAGAGTTTGGCCCCAGGGAGAAAGAGACGACAACAGTATTCACCAAGCATTAACTGTGTTGTTTATCTGACATGCTCATTCAGGTCTTAGCTCAAACTGGAATGAGGCCTGCCTTGACCACCCTAGCTATTGTAAGGGAGCAAAATTTGCCACCCCAAAATCGGTTTCTTTGGCAAGAGAATTAATTTAGGCTGATTTTTTGTTTTTTTTAAGGCCCAAAAGACTCATCACCTTTGACCTTTCACCTACCTGCCTAAAAGAATATAGATAGAGAACTTGTTCCAAGAAGGGAGCTATCACCATAGATAACTGTAGTACAAACTAGGTATATAGACAGGGAGGAACCTAGCAAAGTCGGCTTGTTAAAATTCCTCTCTGTCCTGTTGTCTCTGTGGGCCCAGCAAACATTTGTTTACCAAACATTTGCTTTTTTGTCTTCTTGCCGGTTGCCTTCCTCCCCTTGGAAGCCCCGAACTACTACCCCCAACATCCTTTTTTCTTTAGCTGAAGATGGTATTCACGGTGAGGGTTTTGGCCATTTTGGAGAGTTAGTTTTCCTGGGTCTCTCCCATGTATACATGTTATTAAACTTTTGTTTGATTTTCTCCTGTTAATCTGTCTCATGTTAATTTAATTCTTAGACCAGCAAGTGTAACAGGGAAGAGCCAATTTTGACTCCATGTTGGATCTGTTTCTTTGACTTTAGCCTTTGCTTTTCGTTACTTTTGTCATTAAAATCATACATGATGGCCTGCCTCAGGGAACCCCACCCACCTGTGAATGGCTGCAAGAAAGAAGAAATTAATATATCTCCTCCCCGAGCCTGGCCATTCCAGGAGACGTTTTGCAAGACTGATGGCCCTTTTATTAGAGACCCCCACTATTTGAAGCATTTTAGTACTCTGAGGCAGGGGCTTTTTTTTTTTTTTTT
>NW_006779909.1:1668955-1691916 GCF_000442215.2 Lipotes vexillifer | reverse complement strand
ATCCTCCCAGACCGAGGCACGAACCCGTGTCCCCTGCATCGGCAGGCGGACTCTCAACCACTGCGCCACCAGGGAAGTAATGGCCCTTTTTACTTTACTTCCTTCCCACCTCTCCCTCTCTATTCTGCCTTTTTACTTTACTTCCCTCTCTGACTCTATAAAAGAAACTGACATCCAGATGCCATAAGGTGGTTATTTTGAGACACTAGTCTGCCATCTTCTCCGTCTGCCAGCTTTCCGAATAAAGTCGTGTTCCTTGCCTCAACACCTTGTCTCTGATATATTGGCCTGTTGTGTGGCGAGCAGAGAGTGAGCTTGGACTCAGTAACACTAGAACTTAGAAGGGTAGAGAAAAATTTTTTCCTCCCCGACACTATAATAGGCCTGTTTATTATCTACCTTGTTGCCCTGTATACTTTTCTTCAAAATGTCTATAGATATTTGAAATTATATATGTATTTATTTTTTTATTTTCTGTCTCTCAATAAAAACTAAACATCATGATGCTGGAATCTTGTGTTTTGCACACTGCTGTTTCCAGGGGCTAAAACAGTGCCTGACACAAATTAATCGAATGGAATGCATGATGGTTTGTTTTAAAGTTAATGAGTCATTGGGGCTTCCCTGGTGGCGCAGTGGCTGAGAATCCGCCTGCCAATGCAGGGGACAGGGGTTCGAGCCCTGGTCTGGGAAGATCCCACATGCCGTGGAGCAACTGGGCCCATGAGCCACAACTACTGAGCCTGTGCTCTAGAGCCTGTGCTCCATAACAGGAGAGGCCGTGACAGTGAGAGGCCCGCACACCGCGATGAAGAGTGGCCCCCGCTCGCCGCAACTGGAGAAAGCCCTCGCACAGAAATGAAGACCCAACACAGCCAAAAATAAATAAATAAATTTAAAAAGAAAAAAAAAAAAGTTAATGAGTCATTTAACTGTAGTATTACTGTTGTCGAACCCAAGTTCGTGTGTCTTATGCACAAAGAGGCCAAGCAAACCAAGACGGAGTCTGGAGCAGAGAAAGGTTTATTGGAGGACCAAGCAAAGACGTAACTCCCTGAATGTTTTCAGGGAAGAGTTTCTATGGGCAAAATTCAGATGAAGGTCTGCAGGGTGTGTGACCTTCCTCTGATTGGTTGGTGGTGAGGTAGCAGGTTGAGATTGAGATTCCAAGAATCTCAATCAGCCTTCTGGTTCCAACCAGTCTAGGGTCCACGTGGCTTGTGCTCAGCCTGAAGTTACCATCCTCCACCTGGGTGGGGAGCCTTAGTTCCAGTAGAACTCAGAGATATATTGTTATGTATATCTACTGAGTAGGAACCAGGACCCTGCTTTATTGTTGCACTATTGTTTCTTGACCGCTTCTCCTTTGTTTCTGCATTCCTTCACTTCCCTAATTAGTAACTTTGAATAACTCTAACTTGGAGAGGGTCTGAGAGGCTGTAGCCTTTTTCCTATAAGTAAGAAACAGGGGACATGGAAAGGCCCCACAGGGTCCTGCTCAGTTTCACTACGAAATAACTAATTCAAGGGGAAATAAATGAGTATGTTCCCAATTTTAAGAGAATCAACACAGTCTTTTATGCTGATTGAGAAAGTACAACCAGTGAGGTGACAGTGATTAAATTATCACAAGAATGGTAAGAAATTTAACTTCCTATGACAAACATAGATTAAAACATTAAGTGGTTAAACATTAAAAAATGCTGTTCCTGGGACTTCTCAGGTGGCACATTGGTTAAGAATGCACCTGCCAATGTAGGGGACACGGGTGCGAGCCCTGGTCCTGGAAGATCCCACATGCTGCAGAGCAACTAAGCCCGTGCGCCACAACTACTGAGCCTGCGCTCTAGAGCCCGCGAGCCACAACTACTGAGCCCATGTGCCACGTGCTCCACGACAAGAGAAGCCACGGCAATGAGAAGCCCGCGCACCACAACGAAGAGTAGCCCCTGCTCGCCGCAACTAGAAGACTCAATGCAGCCAAAAATAAAGAAATTAATAAATTTCTTTAAAAACAATGCTGTTCCTTAAATATAACCGCAAGATTACTGAAAAATCTGAATATTACTGGAAAGTTCTTATCCTTTCCTTATAAGTAGATTTTAGCAGAAATCCAGCTTTATGATATAAAATACATAAAGGCTTAACTCTAATTTTATGGTAACTATATGTTGCATTAGCCTTTACTATATTGCTAACTTAAATGCTTTGGATTCTTAAAGTTGGCCCCTAGTTTCAACTATCATTTTAATCAAGACTGGTCAAAACTTCATAGGATTTACTTTTATGTACAATAGGATTTTAATTTTTGTTTATATGCATTTTCTAATAATTCTTAGAGGAATATTCATTCCTTTTGTGATAAGAAACATTTTTTAAATACATTCTTTTGCAGGGTTGTTAAAATAATTTTAATAACAGCTGTGTGATGTGAAGAACGAATTGCTGGTGTATAGCACAATTTCACCATGTGCTAGTTTTTTCCTACCCTCCTTTCCCCTGATATAGCTGGGCAGTATGCCATAGTAATATAGCATTGTATAACTTGACTTATAGACACTGTATTAATTTTAATAAACCTCTAGAAGACTTGACTTGCTAAAAGTTTCAAGAATAAAGTGAATCATGCTGTGTTATCTGTTTTTAACCCTCACAATGCTGTATCACATAAGTTCTCCATGGACTTGTATTAAAATACTTCTGCACTTGTCTTGGTATTTACACCTATATTGTCATCATATATTCGTCTTGCTGGACAGGCTCCAAAATTTCCCCAAGTGCTGAAAATTGAGGCAATGTTGTAAGCAGTTAGGGTTGGGGAGCCCCTGGAAAAAGAGAACTAGGGATGGCTTTCTTGACATAAGAGATGACATTTTTGGCCTAAGCCATCATGTGCTCTAAGCCTGGTCACAATGCTTGCCCTTGAACAGGTCTTAGTAATTAATGATCTCGAGGGAATGCAGAAACAAAAGAAAAGCAGTCAAAAAACAATAGTCCAGTGATAAAACAGAGTCCTAGTTTCTCCTCAAGGGATATATATAACAATCTGATACTTATGAGTTCTGTAGGCACTAAGGTCCCCACCTAGGTGGAGGATGGAATGATGATGAACTTTCCTGACCCTCGTGACTTCAATCAACTAAAGTTTGGACTCTGTCACCCTTTGCCCCAATTCTATACTGAATTCTCCTCTGCTCAAGCCCCTTCATGAACATGCATGTATCCCTAGCTAAAACATTCCCCAATTTTGCTGTTCAGGGAGACACTGCTTTGGAAAGGATCCTCAGTGTTCTCCTTACTTGCTGCAAGTAATAAATACTTCCTTCTCCCCCTCTTTGGCTTGGTTGTGTCTCTTGGATGGACACCCACCAAGAAGCAAACCCAGTTTTCAGGTAATGAAACAGGAGGGAAGGGGGCAGGGCACAACTTTTAAAAGAGTGACATAGCCCAAGGACATGACATAAACTGATTAGAACCAAATAGGTCCAAGATGGCAGACAAGTTGATTTCCACTAGACCTTAAGCCTCAGTATACAGACGCTCATTGTAACACACCCACAGGCGCCATGACAGTTCCAAGGCCAACCATAAGGGTCAAAAAGTAGGCGGTGGCCCAATTCCTGGAAATCCCCACCCCTTCCCCAAAATAGCTGGAATACTCCTCCCACTCATTAGCCTATGAAATTGCCCACCCTTATAAAAACTGACAATCCCATACCCTGGTGCTGCCTTCACCTTCTGAGATAGACAACACTCTGTGGAGTGTGTTTCTCTCTAAATAAATCCACTTCTCACCTATCACTATCTCTCACTAAATTCTTCCTGTGATGAGACATCAAGAACCTGAGCATCATTAAGTCCTGAGACCAGGTGTGCGATCTCAGTTACAAGATCATGGGTTCAAGTCCCAATCAGGGTTTAGGCTGGGTTTGAGTCCCTGCCCGTGGGTTCTAGTCCTAGTCTGAGTTGCATGGTTTCAGTAACAGCATCAGTTTTAGAGTTCCTTAGGGGAATTTCCACTGACCCTAAATTCTTTGAGGATTCTCATCCTTCCTTTACTTTAATGCTCAAATTGAGACACATTCAGCGGGTGCCTATATGTACTAAACAGGTAAGCATCATGGAGCTTATTTTCTATTGGAGGAGACAGAAAATTTAAAAATAAACACATATAATTTCAAATAGTGATAGTAGTAGTAGCAATATTGATCATTTACTAATTGCCACACCCTCTATTTGCATTATCTCATTCATAACACCTTAGCAAGTTATAGATGAGGAAACTAAGGCACGTCTCTCTCTTAACTACCAAACTGTACTTTCGAAGCCAGTGGGTTTTGTCCTTTGGAAGAAAATATAAGGTCTTTTGCTGTTTTCTGAACAGTAGGTCAAGAGAGAGCATTTCCCCAGATTTTATATCCCATTTTTTGGTGTGAGGAACATGATATTAATTTGTCTGTTTCATGAGAATTTCTGATATAAATAGATGCCTAAATATAGGGAATACTAAGTCAGGTAGATGGAAATAGAAGTAGGAAAATGGGAAGTGTCATTTGATTATTATCATTAACCACAACTCCTGCAACATTTTCCATTAACTCTGAAGAAATTCCACATCTTACAGCTTCTATAGTTGGGCTGACTATTCCTTGGTTTCATCCTGTCTATAGCATTGGGAAAATAATGATTGTGATCATGAGACCAACTTAACTGTTTATCTGGAAAACTTAGATAATCCATTACAAGATAAAGTCAGTGGCTTTATCCTGAGGCTTACCAAGAACACAAATTTAATTTTGAACACGGATATATTTGTTGGTGTCATGATGTTTTTCCCTGTCAAGTTGAGAAAGGAGGGAGTTTGCCTATCTGAACACTTCAAAAAGAAAATGACCACACCAAGGGTGTCATTGCCTGCTATACAACCAAGATCAGAAGCAATGGGGGTCTGCACAGACACACGTTGCGTGTATAGGCAAACCTCTCCCGCCGAAGCACAGGGAGTGAAGTGTGGAATTGACATAGTTTCTGACCAGTTTGCTAAGTTTCATCTCCATTTTTCAGAAAAGGTGACTGATTTTCCCAAGATCACTCAGCAAGGATGTGCTAGAACCTGGAGTCAGACTCAGGCCCTCCGACTCCAAATCTGTGTTATACACTTCAGTGAAGGTGGTGGAGAGACAGAGGTTTATGGGTTTTCCCCAGCATTATTCTATGAAGGTACTTGTGACATCTTTTTTCTCAATTATTTGTGAAATAACCATAGAGTACTCCACTACCATTAAACTTAGGTTCACTCTTTACCACTTCCATGCAAGAATAAGATGTCTTCTTGGGTGTCTTCAAGAAGAGGAGACATATCTCCATTGCCATTTGGGTGTTTGCTTAGCCACCCAGCTTACTGACCTGTCCCAATGCTATGAATTTGGAGGAAACTTTTGAGCATTGAAGAGAGATGGTACAGCGACTAGAGAGAATTTCTGTGATATGTAGACTATGGATCCCGTCTGATCCTACAGAACTCAGAGTTAGAATCACCGAGAGTAAATGAGATTGAGGCCTGCAGACTTGCCATGGAACACAACATGGGGCAAGAGGTATGTATGTTTCAGATGAATGTAGCTCACCGCTGCCAGCTGGGAGTGAGCTGACAGATACAGCAAGTCTTGCAAGGAGCTACCAAAGAATAGGGGGCTCTTGGGATCGAGTTTCTCCTCAGTGGAGCCTGTTGGGCTCCCCATTCATCCTCACTGACAGTGAGCAAGATAAGCCTCACTGACCTACGGAAAGGGGACAGCAACCTTACCACAGTTAGGCAATACTTAAGGTATTGCCCTTTAGCCTTCTTGACCTCCTGACCCCACCATCAGAAGAGCAAGCAGGCTTTCCCCTTAAATGTTACATGACTTTTTGTTGCATTCCTGAAAGGCTCTCTCAGCCTCTAGGATATTTTCCCTCTCTTTTAGGAAACTACTTGCTCCATCCCCAGCATTCCACTCAATTTCCTCATCCACCACCTCCTCCCATCTTTCACAATTCTGCCCCTCCAGCCTTACCAGCCTGCCTGCCCCAGCTCAGTCCCATGTTCTCCTGCCTAACCACATCATGCTGGCTTTGCAGCAGTCATTCTCAACCAGTGGCAACTTTTGGCAATGTCTAGAGACATTTTGGTTGTCACAACTGGTAACTACTGGCATCTAGTGGGTAGAGGTCAAAGATGCTGCTAAACATCCTACAATAAGCAGGGTAGCCTGTCACAACAAAGAATTAGACTCCTCGAAATGTCAACAGAGCTGCTGTTGAAAAACTCTGCTTCTGAGTCACAATTCGAAATTACACATTAAAGGCAATGCCCACCAGCTTCTACCAAATGTGTGTGTGTGTGTGTGTTTGTATTTTTTTCTATAAAGATGTCCTTTTTCTTTTTTTAAATTAATTTATTTTTATTTATTTATTTATTTTTGGCTGTGTTGGGTCTTCGTTGCTGTGCGCGGGCTTTCTCTAGTTGTGGCGGGCAGGGGCTACTCTTTGTTGCAGTGCGTGGGTTTCTCACTGCGGTGGCTTCTCTTGTTGCAGAGCACGGGCTCTAGGCACGCGGGCTTCAGTAGCTGTGGCATGCGGGCTCAGTAGTTGTGGCTCATGGGCTTAGTTGCTCTGCAGCACATGGGATCTTCCCAGACCAGGGCTCAAACCCCAGTCCCCTGCGTCGGCAGGCGGATTCTTAACCGCTGCACCACAAGGGAAGGCGCTGTGTGTGTATTTTTTTAACTCCTAAATCCTCACATATGCATCTTGATACTGACAGGTTTTCCCATCCACCAGCTCTGTCCACGTCTGAAGCCACTTCCCCATTTCAGCATCACTGGTGGGAATTAGGGAGAGAGGAATAGGGAGTACTCCTCATCTTCTTGCCTCCAATATGTATGCAGGTGGGGATGGGAAGGTAAAAAGATACACAGGACTAGAATCTAGCTTTGTTTTATTCTCAGCCTCTTGTGAACCTATCCTCCAAATATTTCAGCAGCGTGGACATGCTTAATTACAGCTGCTTTGTTCCCATCAACTTAACTCCACTATCTCCTAACACCTCCAGCATTTGTTCTTTTGTCTTTCAGTAGCTTGCTGGAAATACTTTTGCGTGACATCAATCTATATATATCCGATTTCTGTGAAATTTGACACTGATTATTTGATCTTTCTAAAAATATCCAGGCCTTTATTTTTAGCGGTACGCGGGCCTCTCACTGTTGTGGCCTCTCCCGCTACGGAGCACAGGCTCCGGATGCGCAGGCTCAGCGGCCATGGCTCACGGTCCCAGCCGCTCTGTGGCATGTGGGATCTTCCTGGACCGGGGCACGAACCCGTGTCCCCTGCATCGGCAGGCGGACTCTCAACCACTGCGCCAGCAGGGAAGCCCTAGCCTTTTTTAAAAAGAGGTTGGACTGACTCAATTCTGGTATTAATTTTGGCTATGCCATATTTACTTCTGGACACAGCAGTTATAGAGAAACTGAAATGGGAAGAAAAAAATCCTGTCCCTGCCCTGTTTCCTGGTTAAGAGAGAGCCGACTTTGAAGAAGGGAAGCCGAAGCATGGCTTGTAACAAGCTGAAAATATGCCCTTGAGAGCTGAAGGCTAAACTGTGCCCCAGAAATGGTAAATAAGCTTGACCCCGGCTTTGGCTTATTTACAATAAGAAAAAAATCAATTGAAGAATTTAACATTCCTCTTTATACTTAAACAAAAGTAGACCATAAAGAGCCACTACACTTTCTAAAGAATTAGGACAAATGGAAGAATTTAATAGAAAATAATTAAACAAAAGCAAAATTTAAAGACTGCAGCAAAACATTTTTTAAAAATGTGGTTTTTTTTTTTTTAAAGCTAAAAACATTTTAGAGGACTTCCTTGGCCGTCCTGTGGTAAAGACTCCGTGCTTGCATGGCAGGGGGCGCCGGTTCCATCCCCGGTCCGGGAACTAAGATCCTGCATGGGGCTCAGCTCCGCCAAAAAAAAATTGAGAAAGTGTCAAAAGAATAATTACTAAACCCACAGGGTTGTGACAGATGTTACAGTCAGAGGCCATAGTACAAAAAATAATTATTCATTAACTTGCACTGTAGCATCTGCTACATGTTATTTCAGCAACTGAATTGTGCAGAAATGACAGTGAATTCTAAACTTAAATATCTAATAATTATGCAGAGTCATTCCTGTTCAAAAAAAAAAAGAAAAGGAAAGAAAAATTAAAGGTTATCGAAAAAGTGGTTATGTGGTGTCAAGACTAGTCATAGAATCTAATATACCATTTGAACTGGGCAAATCCTCACATATGCATCTTGATACTGACAGGTTTTCCCATCCACCAGCTCTGTCCACGTCTGAAGCCACTTCCCCATTTCAGCATCACTGGTGGGAATTAGGGAGAGAGGAATAGGGAGTACTCCTCATCTTCTTGCCTCCAATATGTATGCAGGTGGGGATGGGAAGGTAAAAAGATACACAGGACTAGAATCTAGCTTTGTTTTATTCTCAGCCTCTTGTGAACCTATCCTCCAAATATTTCAGCAGCGTGGACATGCTTAATTACAGCTGCTTTGTTCCCATCAACTTAACTCCACTATCTCCTAACACCTCCAGCATTTGTTCTTTTGTCTTTCAGTAGCTTGCTGGAAATACTTTTGCGTGACATCAATCTATATATATCCGATTTCTGTGAAATTTGACACTGATTATTTGATCTTTCTAAAAATATCCAGGCCTTTATTTTTAGCGGTACGCGGGCCTCTCACTGTTGTGGCCTCTCCCGCTACGGAGCACAGGCTCCGGATGCGCAGGCTCAGCGGCCATGGCTCACGGTCCCAGCCGCTCTGTGGCATGTGGGATCTTCCTGGACCGGGGCACGAACCCGTGTCCCCTGCATCGGCAGGCGGACTCTCAACCACTGCGCCAGCAGGGAAGCCCTAGCCTTTTTTAAAAAGAGGTTGGACTGACTCAATTCTGGTATTAATTTTGGCTATGCCATATTTACTTCTGGACACAGCAGTTATAGAGAAACTGAAATGGGAAGAAAAAAATCCTGTCCCTGCCCTGTTTCCTGGTTAAGAGAGAGCCGACTTTGAAGAAGGGAAGCCGAAGCATGGCTTGTAACAAGCTGAAAATATGCCCTTGAGAGCTGAAGGCTAAACTGTGCCCCAGAAATGGTAAATAAGCTTGACCCCGGCTTTGGCTTATTTACAATAAGAAAAAAATCAATTGAAGAATTTAACATTCCTCTTTATACTTAAACAAAAGTAGACCATAAAGAGCCACTACACTTTCTAAAGAATTAGGACAAATGGAAGAATTTAATAGAAAATAATTAAACAAAAGCAAAATTTAAAGACTGCAGCAAAACATTTTTTAAAAATGTGGTTTTTTTTTTTTTAAAGCTAAAAACATTTTAGAGGACTTCCTTGGCCGTCCTGTGGTAAAGACTCCGTGCTTGCATGGCAGGGGGCGCCGGTTCCATCCCCGGTCCGGGAACTAAGATCCTGCATGGGGCTCAGCTCCGCCAAAAAAAAATTGAGAAAGTGTCAAAAGAATAATTACTAAACCCACAGGGTTGTGACAGATGTTACAGTCAGAGGCCATAGTACAAAAAATAATTATTCATTAACTTGCACTGTAGCATCTGCTACATGTTATTTCAGCAACTGAATTGTGCAGAAATGACAGTGAATTCTAAACTTAAATATCTAATAATTATGCAGAGTCATTCCTGCTTTCAAAAAAAAAAAGAAAAGGAAAGAAAAATTAAAGGTTATCGAAAAAGTGGTTATGTGGTGTCAAGACTAGTCATAGAATCTAATATACCATTTGAACTGGGCAACAGGCTGCTCACCGACCTTGCTGCTGAATACTGTGGATTCTATGTTAATAGGCATGACGCTCTGAGATGGCCCAATATCTTACACCCCTGCTGTTTTTTTGATAATGGGCTCACACTCTTATTCCTTTTCCATAAGTGAAGCATCACGTTGTTTACTAACTCCACCCCCCAGCCAAGGAGTACAAGTCCATGATGAAACCGAGGCAATGGGTTTTGGCTGTTATTTACCAGCATGTCAAATGAGAAAATATGCAACTGATAAAGCTTAGAAGCAAGGGCACGAATAAAGAAAAGTAAACTTGAAAGCAGACGGATTGTTTAACAGTTGTTATTGGAAACAAATTCTGGATTAAACAAAGTTTTTTAAACTAAATTTAGGCCTCTTGACCTGGAATATTTTTTCGAATGATAGAACTCAGTGCCAGTGAAGGACATTTATATTTTGTGGCTGCCCAGCATATTTTGAACACACTTCCAATATGTGGAGAATTTCCCACCTTGTGGGTTTACCTCCCCAAGGTGGAAGGCTGGCACTTGCTTTCCCAGGCTCCTTTCCAGCTAGGGCTCACAGATGTGACAGAGGCTCCAACCAACCATTAGAAATCTGTGAGAGGCCTCAACTTGCAAGAAAATAATGGGAAAAGCATGGCATCTCATGGAACACGTTTTGACGAGGGAAGAGATGTGAGGCACAAACACACAAATTCAGAGGCAGTAGAGACAGAAGTCCAGGGGCGTGTCCCAGCAATAGTGAAGACCGTGTCAATGGAAACTGAAATAGGAAGCTGCATCGTTTCCTGGTTATAGAGCTTCCAAGCCTGAGTCTCCCCTCCTTTTAAAAAATGCTGTTAGCTGCCCAATATCCTTTCAAAAAAATCCTTTTCTGTTTAACTAACTGGGGTGGATTTTGTTCAAATTTTTATGTTAAAGTCCTACACCCAATGTGACTGTATTTGGAGACAGGACCTTTAGGAGGGAATTAAGGTTAAATGAGGTCATAAGGGTAGGGCCCTAAGCCAATAGGTGGCTTTATAAGAGGAGGAAGAGAGAAATATCCTTCTCTCTCTCCCTCCAAGTACACACATCAAAGAAAGGCCACCTGACCATACAGTGAGATGGTGGCTACCAAGAGGCCTCAGAATGAAATCTGCTTTGCTGGCACCTTGACCTTGGAATTCCCAACCTGCAGAACTGTGAGAAAATAAATTTCTGTTGTTTAAGTCACCTAGTTTGTGATATTTTGTTATGGCATCCTGAGCAGACTAATACACCATATAATGGAAGAGCAAGGTGGTTTACTCTATAATAAAGCAGTCTTAATGTTGGTCAATTTAATATACACACAAAATCCTAAAGGATGTTCAATCGCAGCTTCATTTTCAGACCATGCAATCCAAACAACACAAAGTCCACAAGTACACAAGCCAGTGGAGTGTTTTAATCTGTTCAACTTGCCCCTAAGCTCCATTCACAGCCATGGAGTCTTAGTCCCAGACTCTGGGGGAACAGCATGTGGTAACACCAAGGTCACCAGAGAATCTTTGACAATCTCCTTCATACCTTCCATATCTGTGTTGTTGAATACACTAACCAGTAGTCATATGTGGAGAGTGAGCCTTTGATATATGGCTAGTCTGAATTGAGATGTGTTGTAAGAATAAAATATATATTGAAGGCTTAATATGAAAAACAGAATGTAAAATTATTAATAATTAATAACTGTTGATAATGTTTTAGATATAGTGGGTTAAATAAAACATATAAAAATTAATTTCACCTGTTTCTTTTTACTGTTTTAATATGCTACTGGAACATTTTATTTTTATTATTATCATTTTTTAAATATTTACTTATTTAGGCTGCACCCCGTCTTAGTTGTGGCATGCGGGATCTTCATTGCGGCATGCAGGATCTTTAGTTGTGGCATGTATGTGGGATCTAGTTCCCTGACCAGGGATCAAACCCAGGCCCCCTGCATTGGGAGCAGGAAGTCTCAGCCACTGGACCGCCATGGAATTCCCAACTACTAGAACATTTTAAATTATCTATGTGGCTTGCATGTGTGCCTTGCATTATATTCCTATTGGACAGTGCTGCTCCATACACACACGCAGTCTCTTGGCTGTGCTGGGTTTTTGTTGCTGCACGCGGGCTTTCTCTAGTTGAGGCGAGCGGGGGCTACTCTTCGTTGCGGTGCGCGGGCTTCTCGTGGTGTCTTCTCCTGTTGCGGAGCACGGGCTCTAGGCGCGTGGCCTTCAGTAGCTGTGGCACACAGGTTCAGTAGTTGTGGCTCACGGGCTCTAGAGCACAGACCCAGTAGTTGTGGTGCATGGGCTCAGTTGCTCCGTGACATGTGGGATCTTCCCAGACCAGGGCTCGAACCCGAGTCCCCTGCATTGGCAGGCTGATTCTTAACCACTGCGCCACCAGGGAAGTCCCTCCTAGTCCTTTTGATACATTCACACCCAATGTGACTGTATTTGGAGACAGGACCTTTAGGAGGGAATTAAGGTTAAATGAGGTCATAAGGGTAGGGCCCTAAGCCAATAGGTGGCTTTATAAGAGGAGGAAGAGAGAAATATCCTTCTCTCTCTCCCTCCAAGTACACACATCAAAGAAAGGCCACCTGACCATACAGTGAGATGGTGGCTACCAAGAGGCCTCAGAATGAAATCTGCTTTGCTGGCACCTTGACCTTGGAATTCCCAACCTGCAGAACTGTGAGAAAATAAATTTCTGTTGTTTAAGTCACCTAGTTTGTGATATTTTGTTATGGCATCCTGAGCAGACTAATACACCATATAATGGAAGAGCAAGGTGGTTTACTCTATAATAAAGCAGTCTTAATGTTGGTCAATTTAATATACACACAAAATCCTAAAGGATGTTCAATCGCAGCTTCATTTTCAGACCATGCAATCCAAACAACACAAAGTCCACAAGTACACAAGCCAGTGGAGTGTTTTAATCTGTTCAACTTGCCCCTAAGCTCCATTCACAGCCATGGAGTCTTAGTCCCAGACTCTGGGGGAACAGCATGTGGTAACACCAAGGTCACCAGAGAATCTTTGACAATCTCCTTCATACCTTCCATATCTGTGTTGTTGAATACACTAACCAGTAGTCATATGTGGAGAGTGAGCCTTTGATATATGGCTAGTCTGAATTGAGATGTGTTGTAAGAATAAAATATATATTGAAGGCTTAATATGAAAAACAGAATGTAAAATTATTAATAATTAATAACTGTTGATAATGTTTTAGATATAGTGGGTTAAATAAAACATATAAAAATTAATTTCACCTGTTTCTTTTTACTGTTTTAATATGCTACTGGAACATTTTATTTTTATTATTATCATTTTTTAAATATTTACTTATTTAGGCTGCACCCCGTCTTAGTTGTGGCATGCGGGATCTTCATTGCGGCATGCAGGATCTTTAGTTGTGGCATGTATGTGGGATCTAGTTCCCTGACCAGGGATCAAACCCAGGCCCCCTGCATTGGGAGCAGGAAGTCTCAGCCACTGGACCGCCATGGAATTCCCAACTACTAGAACATTTTAAATTATCTATGTGGCTTGCATGTGTGCCTTGCATTATATTCCTATTGGACAGTGCTGCTCCATACACACACGCAGTCTCTTGGCTGTGCTGGGTTTTTGTTGCTGCACGCGGGCTTTCTCTAGTTGAGGCGAGCGGGGGCTACTCTTCGTTGCGGTGCGCGGGCTTCTCGTGGTGTCTTCTCCTGTTGCGGAGCACGGGCTCTAGGCGCGTGGCCTTCAGTAGCTGTGGCACACAGGTTCAGTAGTTGTGGCTCACGGGCTCTAGAGCACAGACCCAGTAGTTGTGGTGCATGGGCTCAGTTGCTCCGTGACATGTGGGATCTTCCCAGACCAGGGCTCGAACCCGAGTCCCCTGCATTGGCAGGCTGATTCTTAACCACTGCGCCACCAGGGAAGTCCCTCCTAGTCCTTTTGATACATTCCCTCTTTCCTTAAAGTCTCAGCTCCAGTTTTTCCTGGGTCTTGCCTTCAAAGGATGCTGTCAGTCTTTCTCTGCTCCAAGTGGTTCTGCTTTTGATAGTGATCAGGTTTCAAAACTTCAGTATGCTTGAGGTGGGGGGGTAGTCCTCTCGGGGGTCTGATTCCCAGATAAAATATCTATTGCAATTAGATCTTTCCTCATTGCACTGATACTTGTTCTCCTTCACTGCCTTAAGTAACGTTTTAAAAACACTCTTCGGGCTTCCCTGGTGGCGCAGTGGTTGGGAGTCCGCCTGCCGATGCAGGGGACGCGGGTTCGTGCCCCAGCCCGGGAGGATCCCACATGCCGTGAAGCGGCTGGGCCCGTGAGCCATGGCCGCTGGGCCTGCGCGTCCGGAGCCTGTGCTCCGCAACGGGAGAGGCCACAGCAGTGAGAGGCCCACGTACCGCAAAAAAAAACAAAAAACAAAAAACAAAGAAACACTCTTCTACAGAAGAAAAAAAAAATGATGAACTTTATTTGGGAAAATAAACTAACAACAAAAAACCAAAAACCTTAACCCTTCTATTAATGTAGGCTTTAGAATTCAACATTCTAGAAAAATGGAAGGAAGTGGTAGGGAAGAAAACCCAGTCCTGTCATACATACATTAGTGATCTGGATCCTATATTACCCTCTGTTCTTCAAAAGAGGAACATATGTGGAAAGTGGTTAAATGGATTACCCAAGGTCATATGTGGAACATAAATGGATTACCCAAGGTCATAGATCTGTATGAAGTAGTTAGTACTGAAACCTGGGCTCTGAGCTTTATTCTGTTCTCTTACCATTATATCACAATATCATGTAATCTCCAAAATTTAGTGACAATTCAAAATTTTACAGTACCTGGGTAGGGGAGAAAATGGGAGGTGGTCATTGTTACAAACATCAATTATTACTAAACAGTACCTGGAAAATAATTATAGTCATTTTCTGACTATTTGGGATACAAATAAGTGGGAAATTATGTTAACAACTATTCAATTTATTCAGTATAGCACTCCACAGAATTGTCCTAAATTATAGATGATGACGATGACAGCCAAAATGTTTTGAGCCCTTTATGTGAAGCACTATGCTAAACACTCTATGCTTGAGCTCATTTTATCATTTCACAATGGATAGGATATTATTATCCCCATTTTACAGGAGAAACAGAAATCACACAGCTAAGAAGTGACTGAAACCAGGTCTGTCCAATCTCAGAGCCCTAGATCCTGGCCGTGCTCTACTGCTTTCCAGTGATCTTTTGTGTGTGTGTGTGTGTGTGTGTGGCGTGCGGGCCTCTCAGTGTTGTGGCCTCTCCCACTGCGGAGCACAGGCTCCGGACGCCCAGGCTCAGCGGCCACGGCTCACGGGCCCAGCCGCTCCATGGCATGTGGGATCCTCCCGGACTGGGGCACGAACCCGTTTCCCCTGCATTGGCAGTTGGATTACCAACCACTGCGCCACCAGGGAAGCCCTTTCCAGTGATCTTATCTCTGCTACTTCCTATGTGCCTCAGGTCATACCCTAACTAAAGAAAATAAAATTGTAATTCTGGGCATCATTCTCTGCACATTAACAGATAAATTTAGTTTCGAGCATTTCAAAGACTATTTTTCCATCCTTCTTAAGAATTCATTTGGGAGTGTTTAGAAAGAGCATGTTTTGGAGAGGACTTTCAGTCATTTACTGATTTTGAAGAAGTGCTTCTGGAGAGAACTCCTGCAATTACAGAGGCTGATCTGACTTTGCCAAGTAATAGCACTTTTGCTTTCTGTCCCTTGCATAAACTTTTATGTCCCTGGAATTGTGAGAGGTTAAAAAAAAAAAAAATCCACCTATCAACGTAAGGCTTTGAACTTTAATAAGGGAAAAAGAACAACATTCTCTTAAAGGGTCCAGAGTTTCTTTTTTGCCCTGAAAGGTGCTGACTTAAAACATGGCAACATAAATTTTAATCAACACTGACTCATCAAGTAGGATTTTTTTTTTTTTTTCTGCAGTACGCGGGCCTCTCAGTGTTGTGGCCTCTCCCGTTGCGGAGCACAGGCTCCGGACGCGCATGCTCAGCGGCCATGGCTCACGGGCCCAGCCGCTCCGCATCACGTGGGATCCTTCCGGACTGGGGCACGAACCCACATCCCCTGCATCGGCAGGCGGACTCTCAACCACTGCACCACCAGGGAAGCCCTCAAGTAGGATTTTGAAGGAAGTTCTTTAAAGTCTGGGAGTCCCAGAATCTCCTAAGGTAAAATGAGAAGCATAATATAAAATGTAGCTATTTGTACAAAACTTCACAGTGTACAAATATGTTCACCTCAAACAATCCTCAAAATAATTCTCTACTGGCCATATTATACAGATGAGGAAATTGAGGCCCAAGGAAATTAAAAGAATGTCTGTAAACATTAGAACCACCGTGTGTGGACTTTTTATTACTCCTGATGTTGCATGTATTTTAACTCCTTCATTATGTTTTAACATGTGAGCTAGTATGTCACCTGAATCCATCACCAAAAAGAAAACCAGAGACATCCTGAATAAAAAAGAGCCCAGAGTATGTGGCAAAGCCTTTATTTACTTTTCCCATGGAGTCTTTAATCCTATCATAGCAGATTCTACCTCTCCACCATCACTTTCCCTCTCTATTCATCCCTTCTCCCAAATCTTTTGCTATCTCCTGCCTCCCATTATCTTGTACTGGCAATAAAGGAGCCTTTAGTTTCCATCTATCTGGGAAGGAGGCTTTGGGTCCTTCAGATTTTTCAGAATGAAACACCACCAAAGGAACCTTTTTCTCATTTTTCTCTTGTTAATGCTGACTAGTTCTCAAATCAACCTAAAAAAATCATGTTAAACAGGAAAAAAAATTCCCCCCCTCACACACACCTTAAAAGCAACCCCAAAATGGCAAAATGTAAAGAATTTTCAGAATGAGTGAATACACACGGGTAATGTATTCCAGCTCCTGGTAAACTTAGGGTAAGGGGTGGGAGCCAGAACAGGACACTAAAGGCAGGAGGTAAAGAAGAGGCCCCACCCAAGGAGGGGAATCTAACAGAAGTTTGCATAACAAACAACTGCATTTGAAGTCTAGAGACAGCTAGGAAAGTTGCCTTTTTCTACCTTGGTGCCAGGTAGAGGGAAGAAAAATCTTCCCTAAGAATTCATAACCACAAGCCAGTATTCATAACATTTGTACTCTAAATTTACACTTCCTGTGTGGGGAAAAAAAAGAGCTAAGAGCTAAGAATTGAGTTTAAGTGGTCCCAGTGTGTAATGCCCCAAGGCACCTGGCAGAAGCAAATTTAAATCCTTTTAACCCAAAACTCTGTTGCATGCCCGAATTTCTAAACTTTAATGGGGGAAAAAAAAAAAAAAGCAGCAAGTGTGTATAATTTCCAAAATAGTAGAGTGGGAAAAATGGGTTGGAAAAAAAAAAAATCTAAGGGAAAAAACCCACACAAACAAACAACAAAAGACACAGGCAAGAAAAGAGGAAAAATGTTACCTAGACTTTCTGTGATGACCATTTTGTAATATATACAAATATTGAATCGTCTTGTGCAACTGAAGCTAATTTAATGTCACATGCCAATTATATCTCAATAAAAGATAATTTAACATAAATAAATAAGAGAATCAAATATAAAAAGGACTCCCAAACTAAAATACAGATAAACACAGGACTGCAAAAGAAAGTCATTGGGCCTCTGAATTTTTCTGTCAGCCCATAGGCCACACTGCAAACAAAAAAAAAAAAAAAAAAAAAAAAATTCTTTTAAAAAAAGAAGGAAAAAAGAAACAGAAAAGAAAAGAAAAGAACAAATAGCACAAAATAAGACTCTAGAAATAAGCCCACATATATCAGTAATAACAGTAATTATAAGTGGACTAAACTATGCAGTTAAAAAACAAAGTTATCAAACCATTTTTTAAAGTTTAGCTATATATTATTGCTAGTCACGTTTCAGTCAGGGAAGCAGAACTTTGTGTTACGAGACAAGGAATTTATACTGAAAGTAGATTTTATACAATTGTGGGAGGAGGCGGAGACCTCAATATCCAGAAAGGGGAGATAGATAATCAAAGATACTGACTAGTCTCCTAAGCACTGCCATGAGTGTTGAAGACTATAAGGAAAAAATGAGAAACAAAGCATATCCCATCTATCGTGAAGTGGATATGGAATAGGAATTTGTGGAGAGTTCTATGGGAAGTTATTGCCCCTGTGAGTCTACCACCTCTGGGTCCGCAGCCAAGCAGTGGAGGCCAACCTAGAGCAGCCTTCAGGAGGAAGAGCTGTAAGAAGCACAAAGAGAAAAACACACTGGACCCTGCTGGGCATCTGTGGCAGTTACTCATCACCCTGTCTACATACCTTCAAAGTAAAGGCCACTCCTTCACACCTACCTGTCAATTCTCACACAAATTCCTTTTGGGAGCCAAGTCTAACCCAGAAAAGGAAATTCTGGGAAAATGTAGTTCCCAGCTTGATTGAGCTGACAATAGAACAATCCAGAATAACTGTTTATAAGAGACACATCTAAAGGATAAAGAACAGGAGTGGGAACATACCCATCAGGCAAAAACTAAGCAAAAGAAACCTGGTGTATTTGATTAAAATCAAACAAAACAGATTATAAAGCAAAAGTTGTTTTCTAGAGTTAGAGGGCCATGATATAAAATGTTCAACTGGAAGATAAAATTCTAAAGTTGCCTACACCTAATAATATAGCCTTAAAATACACAAGGCAAAAATTGAGAGGATTACCAGGAGAAATTGACAAATCTGTTATCACAGTGAGAGGCTCTGACATACCTTTTCGAATAATAGTAAAAGCAGATGAGAAATAAGAAAGAATATACGAGATTGAACAACACTAATAAAAATTGTAAAGGAAAAATAGTGTGCTGTGAAAGAGAAGCTGGGGAGGTATTAGGTATTATCTTAGATTAGAGGTTGAGGTTTTGCAAGGTGGATACAGCAGGACCATGGGGCAAGTGTTGAGGACACTGCCAAAAGAAAGGTTCAAATGATGTCAACGTGCTTGGAGAAAAAGGAAATAAAGACAAGGATAAGGTGAGGAAGCAGGAAAAAGTAGGACTGCCTGTGGAATGATGTTTCGCCCATCGGCCTTCCAAGTGTGCTGGTGGGCTTTTCACCTAAGCTGAGCTCTAGGCTTAGAGAGAAGTTCTTTCTTCTGGATTTGTCTTTCTGTACCTCAGAGTATAAAGGCGAAAGGTGTCACGGAGTCACTCAACTAAGCCTTAGGCCACAGGGGCCTGAGGATCTCTCCTTACTTAAGAGGTGCCTACTCTCCTTTCCCTTCCCCTCCTCTCTCTGGTCAACACAAAAGGCATCTGAGTCGGGACAACGCCTGTGACAAGCATGGAGCACAAAGGAAAGAGATAGAGAAGATCTTTAAGCCTGTTTTCGTCAGCAAAAGGAATGAGTTCTTGGGGTTAACGTAATCCAGCCCAACTCACCAGGACCGGAAGTCAAAAGGGTCTAGTACAGAACCCATTACTATTAACAGTGTGAACTGGCCCAGGAAGAGACCACAAGCTGGTGGCCCATAGCTAAATCGGGTCCACAGTGTGAGACTGGCAGTGTTTAGAACGTTTTCTTAACTTGAATTTGAATGTCGTTAGGGGTACTTTCTGTCTCAGTTCAGTCTTCCCACTGCTCCTGACATTCCTGTCACTGGCCAATTCACCTATTCTTGTTAGGAAACCTAAATACGTTGGTGTTTGTGGCATTATCCCTTCAGTTTATTTTCCTTGGGTAACAGTAAATACTGAGTTGAAAACCTGGGATCCTGGCCATCTGTTTCTTTTTAAAAGCCTTGATCAACATCAATAGCAACAATAAAAACCAAAACCAAACAAAAAATCCTCAGAAGATTCTATGTGACTTTGCACTGTGATTTACAACCAGATTTACTAAGTGGTTAATTACAACCCAAATTAATTTTGCATTTTTCAAAGGGCTTTTTTATATTCCGTTTAATGGTAAGAATAAACAGTGAAAATATAGGAGATGGGCTACACAGTCTTAACTAAAAGGTTATATGGAAATGACTCTAAAATAACTAACCAGTGTTAAGTTCTACTGATGTCTGTGAGTGATAATGTATTATTTCAAGGTTAAAAAAAATGGATATTTGGTGTCATTAATATGCAATACTTTTTTCCTGGCATGGTAGTTAGGAGATCCATTTATAAGACAATCCTATGACAACCAAAAACAGTTCACTTATAGATGAAGAGCATCTACCTCCTCTTATCCTTGCTCAAAACTTTGAAGACACGTAAGAGTGTCCAAGATGACCTCCTTAAGGTTGGACAAACAGCCCATGTATGGAGGTATCTCCTAAGTACCGAATCATTTATTCTATAAATTTTCGTTTTATTTAAAAATATATATTTATTTACTTTGGCTGCGCTGGGTTTAGTTGCGGCGTGCAGGATCTTTAGTCGTGGCATGCTGACTTCTTAATTGTGGTATGTGGACTCTTTTTAGTTGCGGCATGCATGTGGGATCTAGTTCCCTGACCAGGGATCGAACCTGGGCCCCCTGCATTGGGAGTGCAGAATCTTACCCACTTGAACACCAGGGAAGTCCCTATTCTACAAAATTTTAAAAAAGAAAGAACTAATCTTATGATACCCAAATTATGATGGTATCCCAAAGAACATCCATAAGCTGTCATAAGACTGTTACTTAGACTATAAAAATGCGCACTCACTCAGTGAACGTGGGCTGAATGAGGGCTATAATGATTTCCTTCACAAATTATTAGTCAGGAATTCCCACTGACCTGTCTGTGGAAATTCGGTTTCTCAGCCATAAAACAGAGATTAAAAGTCTACTTGTTTCATAAATATAATGGAAAAATTCATTAGCTCACTTAGGCACCTTGGAAACTAATAGTGATTATTAACCAATGAAAATGGTCTAAAAACTTTTTTTAACATTAAAAGGTAGAAATCATTAGTAAGAAGGCCTTTATATCCTTGATTGGGTGTTTAATGTAAAAACCACTGGAAATAAAATCAACAGTCAAGCAATGTTTCTCTCCCTCCACCCCTTGCCCATGGCTTTTTATTACAGGCAAAATGAGAGCCAGTAGAATTATTTCTCCAAAAACTTGCCACCAAGGGGCACTTTGCTTGTAGTATAATTAAAATAAGATTCTAACTTTTTAAAATTTGAGAATCTGATAACTACCAGTATATAGAAAATAGAGTAGGAATTATTTTATAAACTAACTTCAAAGTTGCTTTTGCATTTTATTATAGAAAGGTTAAAAGATATGGATGTTATCAAAAGCATTTCAGGGACTTCCCTGTTGGTCCAGTGGTTAAGCTTCCATGCTCCCAACGCAGGGGGCCAGGGTTCGATCCCTGGTCAGGGAACTAGATCCCGCATACCGCAGCGAACAGCCTTTATGCGGCAGCAAAGATCTTGCGTGCCGCAACAAAGATCTCGCATGCTGCAACTAAGATCCAGTGCAGCCAAATAAATAAATAAATAAATATTTTAAAAAGCATATCAGTACTATATAAATATGTATAGTTAATTATAGCTGCACAAAACCACTTTAGAGCAAGTATAATGAACATAAAAGCTCAAATGGAGTTGTAATAAACCTTACAGATTCTTTGATTTTTACCACAGTAAGTTAATATCCTTTCTGTTAAGAAAAAAAAAAGAGAGAAAAAAAGTCCTCTGGTAGGTTCTAATTAAAAGGGTAAATGTTTAATTACTCACTTTGAAAGAATATTTTATTCCCAGCAATATATCCATATAACTAAAAATATCAGAGCCTAAATTAAAATATTTTTCTAAAAATTGTTCCAATATTTTTGTAAGAAATGTTCTGATTTTGAAATTGAGGATCGTCCTCAGGAAAGGAAAATATAAAGTTCATATTAAAAACTTCAATTTAGGGCTTCCCTGGTGGTGCAGTGGTTGAGAGTCTGCCTGCCGATGCAGGGGACACGGGTTCGTGCCCCGGTCCGGGAGGGTCCCGCATGCCGCGGAGCGGCTGGGCCCGTGAGCCATGGCCGCTGAGCCTGCGCGTCCGGAGCCTGTGCTCCGCAGCGGGAGAGGCCACAACAGTGAGAGGCCCGGGTACCGCAAAAAAAAAAAGAAAAAATCTTCAGTTCAAAATAAGTCTAATAATACAGTAAGCCCTAAAGGGAAGTTTAGCCTTTCAGACAAAGGTAATTTGTAGATACCTCAAAAGATGTACTATATACTTTGTATATTACTAAATGGAGCTGTAAAACATGAACCTGATAATTCACAGTATCAAGGACCATTATTTCAGATCAGAGAAACCTGCATATACAACTGTATTTTTTTTTTTTTGCGGTATGCGGGCCTCTCACTGTTGTGGCCTCTCCCGTTGCGGAGCACAGGCTCCGGACGCGCAGGCTCCGCGGCCATGGCTCACGGGCCCAGCCGCTCCGCGGCATGTGGGATCCTCCCAGACCGGGGCACGAACCGGTGTCCCCTGCATCGGCAGGCGGACTCTCAACCACTGCGCCACCAGGGAAGCCCCACAACCGTATTTTTTATGAGTTAATGACAAAAAACGATACCCATTTTATTCTGGATCACTGCAAGTTTCATTTCTTTGTCTTGAAGGTTTGTAGTTTGTTACTTAAATGAAATGGCCTATTACTCTTGGAAGTCTAGGAATAAATAATTGTAGAGCTCCAAATTTAAATAATTTAAATGAAAAAATACTATAAACTACTGTTTTCTTTTTAAAGGCTATCACTTTTTAAAAATTGGGAATAAATTGACCTGAATTCCACTATTTAATTATTTGGAAATATCTATAGTTTTAAAGGCAATTTAATGACAATGGTCTAATGTTATCTCCATCTTTGGTTAACAGCACTCCCTTCCTTTGAAGCAATGACCTAACCCCTCTCTGTTTCTGGTAAGACTGCCAAAGTCCCACACTCTCCATGTTTTCAAGGAAAAATTCCTTGGATACACTATCTCCTTTTGGAGGGAGAAAAGTGAAGTGGGAAGGCAAAATCTTCCCTACCTCTT
>NW_006779909.1:1667130-1668945 GCF_000442215.2 Lipotes vexillifer | reverse complement strand
TTTCCCTAAAGGGTGGTGGTTTCTGTGTCTTTCTCTAAGGGCAGCAACACAGGGGAAAAAGTCTTCCTTTTACTGAAAAACACTAGAATTTTCCCTTTCCCTCATGTTATGCTTATTGTTATAAAATTGCATTAAGCCTTTTTCATGTCAGAGCGTTACTGTTAGTCAATCACTTCTAGACACCCAATCTAAAAGACCTATGTTAATTACTGTTATTTTTTAATACTGATCTTAAAAAGGATCCTTATTTTTTATTTTTAAATAAGTTTATTTATTTTTGGCTGTGTTGGGTCTTCATTGCTGCGCACAGGCTTTCTCTAGTTGCAGCAAGCGGGGGCTACTCTTCGTTGCGGTGCGCGGGCTTCTCATTGAGGTGGCTTCTCTTGTTGCAGAGCACAGGCTCTAGGCTCATGGGCTTCAGTAGTTGTGGCACATGGGCTCAGGAGTTGTGGCTCACGGGCTCCAGAGCACAGGCTCAGGAGTTGTGGCACACAGGCTCAGTTGCTCCGTGGCATGTGGGATCTTTCCCGGACCAGGGCTCGAACCCGTGTCCCCTGCATTGGCAGGCGGATTCCCAACCACTGTGCCACCAGGGAAGTCCCAGGATCCTTATCTTTTAGAAACACAATGTAATTTTTACTTAGTGGTATAGAATAAGGTGAATTATTTAAACTAGAAGAAAAAGTAAATAGAGGTGAAAGTAGACTGGGGTAGCCATGGTGGAGGATTTAATGAGGGCTGGGTGATAATAATATGGAGATTCATCATACTATTCTATTTTTATGTATGTTCAAAACTCACCATAAGAAGTTTAAAAAAACCAAACCTTTGTTGACAAATCGCCTGTTTAGACTGATAACTCTCGGGGATCTTGGCTGACAACTTTTTTTTTTTAATGTTTATATTATTTTTATTAAATTTTATTTGCCTATAATGCATACATCAGTAGTGTAATGCATGATGAAAAATTCATGATTTATAAAATGGTAATGAAATTACCCTCACCTTAGTCCCCAGGGTAGGCAACAAATCTATACACAGACATGCAACTATACATCTGCTTCTCTCTTAATCTTATATCTTAAAGATTTTTCCACATCAGTACATCACGGAGCCTCCTCATTCTTTTGTATTGTACTCTGGATATGTTATTTACCTATGCCATTACTTAACCGTGTCCACTGAAAGGAAAACAAACACTATTTCTTCCTTTACTCACACTCATAATACTTAAGATGCCAGATGTGTGGGTTTTCCTACACCAAGCAATGCTGCGATATTCTGCAGACACCAACTGGGTGTCCTATAGTTCAGTTCAGTCTGACACTATCCATCTGATCCCACAAGTTACGGGCTCAGGCTCATAGTGCTGCCCCCACTTCAGACGCCAATTGCCAGTCCCAGGTTGTCACCTACCTACTCTTCTGACTGGCTGGCTATAAATCAGCATTCCTATAATCACCACCTCAGGTTTGATACTTTGCTAGAACAGCTCACAGAACTCAGGGAAATGTGTTTACTGGTTTATCATATAATAAAGGATATGGATGAACAGCTAGATGAAGAGACATCATGAAAGTCCAGAAGGGTTCCAAGTATAGGAGGTTCTGTCCCCATGGATCTGGGTTGCACCACCCTCCCAGCACATGAGTATGTTCACCAATCTGGCAGCCTTCCAAAGCCCACAGTTCAGGGATTTTCATGGAGGCTTCATTATACAGGCATGATCAATTATTAACTCAATCTCCAGCTTCTTCTCCCAGGAGGAAGGTGGTGTTGTTACCGAACTCAGGTTCTGCTGCTTGCCGCAGGAAT
>NW_006779909.1:1662962-1667086 GCF_000442215.2 Lipotes vexillifer | reverse complement strand
GGAATGCCAACACTCAAGAGATGAGAGTGTTGGTTGGAAAGGAAAAGTTACTTTATTCAGGAAGCATTCTGGGGAGAAGACGGACTGGTATCCAAAAATCAACTTTGAAGATTCTGCTTGACTATGAAAGTTTTTAAAGGGAGAATCATTTGGGGAAGAGGGATCTGACTTCCCGTGTGCACTTTCTTCTGATTGGTCTATGGTGAGGTAACAGAGCCGTGTTCAAGGAATCTTGTGCTCAGCCTTAAGCTACCATTCTCCACCCAAGTGGGGGCCATAGTTCCTACAGAACTCAAAGATACTGTTATATTCCTTAAGGAGGAACCAGGACCCTGCCCCACAGCTGCACTATTGTTTCTTGACTGCTCCTCCTTTGTTTCTGCTTTCCCTCTCCTTCCCCGATAAGCAATGGCTGACCACTTCCTTGAGAAGTCACTCCATTCAACCAGACTTGGGGAATGAGACGACCTTTCCCTCCCCAAAGCTCAGAATTATTTCCTAAACAGCTTCAAATATTCCCATATGCTCAGGGAAAGAATTATGAATTAACAATGTATATGTTCCTAAGAGCCTATACCACTGAATCTTTAGGAAATTAATTCTCCTAACACTCAATTTATTGAGCTATCAAACATTTCCCCCCTTACACGGACAACTCATTTACGAATTCAATATTTATTCACCTCTCAAAATTGCCTTTATACAACTGATTTCCATAATGCCTCTTAGACTACAATCTCTAAGTGGATAAGGATTTAACTCGCTTGTTCAGTGTTTTGCTTAGTACCAGTTATTAAAATTGCCACACAAAATATCTGCCAACTCTAAACATCTGGAAGGGAAATATATTCCTCTATGTCATCCTGTGTTGATTTATGACTCTGAATATACTGTATATTGTGAATCATTTTAGGGTTACAAATAACTCATTCACTAGGCTGTAAATTTCACTAGACAAAGAAGTACAGGACAGCAAGCAAGCAAACAGCTGAGAGATGCACTATAATTTTTCTTTTCTTTCCAGTTTCACCTTAGACCACATTTTTTTTTTCCAGTTTCATACTAGGTCACAAAATTACACCAGTTCTATTGTTTGTGATGAGCTGAAGACAAAAAAAGAAGTTCAAATTCACCTTATTCTAACAATAAGGCAAGGAAGAGCAATGGAAAGCTAAATTCTAATTGTAAATGTCTTTTTGCAACATAACATTTTCAAAGCAGCTTAAATCCAGAGAAAAATTTTTTTATTATGCAATTTGATTTTTACATCAATAAAATCTTAGATATAACAATACAGATGAGGGAACAACAATTTAATTTGCACTGAAATAAATATTAGATATACAAAGCAAATACAGTGAAAAAGGGTCACAATAAATTACAAGTGGAGACATTATTTTGCTCAATCACCAAAGAAAGCCCTTGACACTTCCAATTTCACACCATCAAATTTATCATTCTTGCTGATTTAAGCAGAACACAAAACAAATATGGATCCCAGGGCTTACTTTCACAGGTACCAGCACAGATAATTTAGTATGGTGATTCAATTTGAGAATCAGTAGGGACCAGTAAATCACTGCATAAAAGAAAGAGTGAATGAGGTCCTTTTTCCTTAGTGTCAGCAGGCTAGGATTATTATGTTTATTAGATTTTCTTGAAAGGAGTTCACATTTTCTCAGATATTCAGGAGCAATATTATGTCCCCTCTGAGCCCTACATTAGCATTTATGTGCTTTGATCTTGAATACAGGGGAATGATGAATTTTTCAATTTATTTTATAAATTTATACAGTCTGGATAGTACTGGCCTGAAGAGTATGTAGCTCCCCAACCTGTATATTAGATATTAAAAATGGATTCAAAAGAAGTTACTAAGAAATGCTGACATACTGTGTATACAGATTTTTTAGTTCAATATATCCCATTATATAGAGCACCAGAAGTAATGCATTTATATATCAGGCAGTTTTTTATGACTCTCTTTCTAATCCTTGTGACCCTTTTACATTTGTTTCAATATATACACATCACAAATGTTATCTGCCCAAGACTTTGCCCATTTGGTCTCAACTTACAGATACATACGCAAGCAAAAACTCATATCAAAAGCATCTGTCTTATTTTAAAGTTACAAAAGAAAATAGTCTAGGTTGGAACTAAACTGTCATGAACCAAGAAAAAAAAATGGTTAGTTTAAAGGTTCTGAGCATATCAAAAAAGTAGCTCCGGAAAACTATGATGGAAAAAGTGAAATGATTCTTGGGCCTTTCCTTCTTCTGGAATGTGAGCTAATTTTTAGATTCCAGCAAAGATACCCAATAATAACTTTTCTCTATCATTTTCTAAGAAAAAAATCTGTTTTAGACTAAAAAAATACTGTACTTTATCTCTTGTCACATCAACTCAAATTCAGTGCAGGTCAGTTTTCCTATTTGCGCCGCACAACAGGAGAGAGACTGCTCTACAGTTAATCCCTCACACAGGGATGTGTTCCTTTCTAAGAACCCTCCCAAATACCACCTCTGAAGATAAACATGTCATAGAGTAATTACTACCAGGAAACCTCCCAAACTTTTAGCAGCTTTCTTATCCTTAATATCAGATCCAGTCACAACTTTCCACCCAGAATATTATAACAGGCCTGCTCATTACAACAATCTCTGGAAATAACTCCTGGATTTATAAAACGTATATGCCTTTGGTATATTATCTGTTGAGCTACACTACCATATATCCTATGTAGAATTCTCTTAACTCTAGAGAAATTCCAATGAGATGATAAGTGAAACTATCAATAGTTGTCTCTGCAACTCAAACTGAATTTACAAATCTAGGTACCATTCCTAATATCCAAAAATTTCAATATGCTTTTGTATTATTGTGAAAAGTCTAAAATTTAAGAGATTGAACTAGTTACACCTTGTACACCTACAAAATGACCATGAACAAATTGTACCATTTTTCTACATACCTGAAATGAAGGAGAAAGAGCAATTTTATAATTGATGTGTTTAGGTAATTTAGGCACTTATGAAGACAAAAACAAAAACAAAAACGCAGAGAGACCATGATCTGAATAACACCAATAATTGTGGTCTGTTCTATTTACCTAGGAAGCAGATATTAACAGGGTACTTCTTCCAGCTTTTGAACATTTCAATATTTTTAAAATGTACTCATAGTAAATGCTTACTAAATATTTACTGAATATTGAATAATTACATATTAAAGACTCATGGAATTCAGGTCCTTAGTTTTATGCTGACTCAGGATTCAGTGGCATTTAACCTTCCAACATGGCCCATAAAACAGCTGAGGACTACTTGAGGAAAGAGTGCCACCTACTGCTCATAAACATAACTGTGGTTACTTTCTCCCTTGAGGTTTTCATTACAGAATAAAAATCAGTCTCAATTTGGTGACAGCATTGAGGGTAACAGAACAAAAGGGGATTTGGGTAGATGGGTGGATGGGAGCTTCAGAACTATATTAATTAAAACAGATTCCTTAGCATTAGATAAGGATCTTTACCACAATCCCTCAAAATTAATTTTATTATTATCTCAAACTTAAAAAAAACAAAAACTCTCAGTTCTGCTCGTAGCATTATATACACACTTATTTTCCTTTTTTGGATGAATAATATTCATGTCCTAAACTCACAAACCTAAACTGATTTTTGATCCTGATTTTTAGGAGGAAAAGAAGTATTCTGATAGCTTTACAATTCTTAGTTATACAACAGACCATAAATCCTTCACAACTTCTGGTTTAATGTTAAGCACGCCTTGATTTTCCCCATAAGGGAGGTTCCTAAATAACTAAATTCTTTTTTTTTTTTTAAAAAAAGGTTAGCTTTTGGTCTTCCCTGGTGGCGCAGTGGTTGAGAGTCCGCCTGCCGATGCAGGGGATGCGGGTTTGTGCCCCGGTCCGGGAGGATCCCACATGCCGCGGAGCGGCTGGGCCCAGTGAGCCGTAGCCACTGGGCCTGCGCGTCCAGAGCCTGTGCTCCGTAACGGGAGAGGCAGCAGCAGTGAGGGGTCGGCGTACCGCGAAAAAAAAAAAAAAAAAAAAAATTAATTTTTTTTTTTGCTTTCTTTTTTTTGGGGAATCACCCCTCT
>NW_006779909.1:1655178-1662779 GCF_000442215.2 Lipotes vexillifer | reverse complement strand
GAAAAAAAAAAAAAAAAAAAAAGTTAGCTTTTTTTCTTGCTTACTTCTTCTAGGAGCATCTACCTTCGTGAATTTTACGCCAAGATAATTTAAATACTAGTTGTTATTTATGAAATTTCTCTTTAGACTGATGTTAAATAGTCAAAATTCATGAGGAATCAAGTATACAAATGGAATACAGAATCTTTGTTAGAAATAAAGTAGATTTTGTTCCACCTGTCCAAGAAGGTTTAATATCTAAAAGTACTAGAAGAACAGCAGCACTATACCACTTCCTAAAGAATTAGATATTCTGGATGTTAAATCAACTTTTTTTTAAACCTGTAAGTAAAAATAAATTCAGCTATGCAGCTATAACTTCTCCTAGTACATTCATTCTATATACTCTATTTCCTTAACTTTAATTTGATAGATATGCAAGTTACCCTATAATTTCAGATGTCAAATTAGCTAGTTGTATGTATTCATACTGCAAAATTCCTAACTACATGTTCATGCTAACTAAACATCTAGTAATGCTCAAATTGTAAGATTTATTTTTTCATGAGTTTAGGAGTATTTTGTTTATAAATCAAGCCTTCCTTTAAAGAACATGAGCATATCAGAAATATAACTCCATTATGTGATAAAAGCATTGACTTTTGAAGCACAGAGGGTTTTAAATTGTAATAGTATTAATGTTATATTCTTTTTGTTAAACATGAATTATCTCCTTTAGGAAAATCCTTTTGACCAATAGTAATTTTCAACATAAAGAGGAAAAACTAAAAACAGAGGCATACTTACAGATCATTCAAAGAAACATCATGTTAGAAACAGAGCACACAAAAAGAAAATTAATAAATGGAAAAACTGGTGAAATGTGAATAAGTTCTGTACCTTAACAGTTAATAGCATTGCTCCAGGGTTAATTTCTTAGTTTTAATAAATGTTGTATAGTTACGGAAGCTGTTAACACAAGGAGAAGCTGAGTAAAGGGTATATAGGAACTCTCTTTACTATTTTTTTACAACTCTTCTACAAATCTAAAATTATCTCAAGATTAAAGAAAATTGTAAAAGCAAACAAAAACACCTAGTAACTTAAAAGTATGCCTTCAGCTGCCAAAATTTCTTGATACAATTCAAATTTTTAAAAACGTCATTAGAAATCAATAATATATTGTTTACTTAACCTTATAATTACTTTATTCCTCTAGAAAATTTAGTTTTTAAAACCATCAGATAGTGATACATAGTGATAGTGAGACTGCCCCACCCCTACAATCAACTGTATATTACGAGGCTTCTCTAACTTAGTAGATAAATATTACAAAAAATTACAAAAATAGCTGGTGACAGCTGAGCTATCAAGTAGGTATCACATTTCTATAGATCAAAAAGTTGAAAAAGAAAACTGATGTTACTGATAAGTCACTGAGTATACTGGAGAAATCCAAGTTACATGCACACAGAAGAAAACTGGTCACAAAAACCGTTACATTACTCTGTATTTACATTTTGCAAGGTTTTAAACATTTCCAATCATGCAATAATAAAGATCAGAATGAATTTTAAAAAGGAGTTAATGGAAGCTCAACGAACACATTTAACATATTATACAACTCAAATCACAGTTGCATAATACATCCAATCCCCCCAAATGCAGCTGTGCGTTATACCACCGAAACGTGCACTATTTCCCCCACAACTCCTCCCCTGGCTCCATTCCTAGGCAATAACCTTTCCTATAAACCTTTCTATTTAAGTCAGATTTGATGGGTAAGTATGTATAATCTTCTTTATTATTTCAGAACAGATACAAAGTTTAGTCATGCGCTCAATCTTCAGTTACATTCTTTTCAAAAGGCATCTGAATTGCTGCAACTGTCTATGAAAATCAAGCCTAAGAAACCGAGAAAACTCGCAGTCAAGAATCTGATCTAAGTAATTGTATAAACTACAGTAATACTAAAAGCTATGTATCCACATTTCTAAAAGAAGGATTTCCTATTTGAGAAATGTTACTCAATGGCTCTGTGAAAGGAAAACTGTCCGACTACTGTATTGCTCTCTGATGTAAAACGCTTAGGTGACCACAAATATTTACCCAATTGGCTAACAAGCTTTCATTTGGGCCTTTAAAAAAAAAATATTCAAAGCCACAGAATTATGAAAATAAAATTTTGGAAGGTCATAGTATAAGATACATATAGAATTCCTATTATAATGGTACATCCAAAATAAATCTGTCCTAACAAAGCAGCACAAAATCAATTTAAAAGCAATTTGAAATTAAATATAGTGGGAAGTGTTTTTGTTAAAATCATCAACCAAAATTACTGAATGGCAAAAGAATACTGTCTCAAAATATACTGAATTTACATGTTAATGTTACTATAATGAACTCATGCCAGATATAAATTCAGGTTACCAATTAGATGAAAACAAATTTTAGAGCTATTTTTACCAGAGAAATAAATGTACTTCATGATAAAGGCACAGCAGCATCTAAAGAATTTCTGATACATTTATCACAAGATTCAAACTTCCCTAACTATTAACAATACATTACAATAAAGTTTCTCAGAAAGTGTGTAAAAGGCTTGATTTAACATGCCAGGAAAATGATCATTTTTCTTTCAAGATGCATTTATGTAAATTATGTAAATTGCATTGAGGTCAGTTTTACACCTGGAATTAACCATCCGTAGCAGAAGTATCAGCAGCTAACAATGCATATTTATATTATATATAACTTAGCTGGATGTTAAACTATGCAACTGTTGGCGCCAGTCTGCTTATAAAGGCAATGCTCTGGAGACAAAGTCTTCTCACAAACAGTGGGCAAGCAGGTTTCATTATTAGATGTTCAACAACAATCCTCAGTTCATTAAACAAGGTCCTGCAACATAAAACAGTTTTCTTTCAGGAACCCAATGAAAAAGCAATGTAATGCAAGAGCAAATGCTAATGAAGGGCTTTCCCACAGCCATTAAAGAATCTGAAGAAGTAAAAGTAACCAGGCAGCACTGTAGGGAACATACAAAATAAAATTCCCCAAATCAACACCTGTTTCCTTTTTTGGGGAAAAAAATCATTTAACAAAAGCATTTAATAAATGGCTCTCTCTGAGGGCTGAGATTAGGGACGATCTGTATCTTCTTTACAGTTGACTCACATAATTTTCATATTTGACTTAGGCAAATTCAACTAGTTCTAAAAAAGAGACCAAGAAAGTGAAAATTATATAGTATGAGCAATCCCACCTACTATTTCCTTAGAAGAACATACTGCCTCTTAGAGCTTTCCTCATCTGAAAAATGGGGCTATGTACTTATTGGAGTCATAGTGAAGTTTAGATGAGACAACACAGAAGATGCTCAATAAATGTTACCTCCCAACTGGATCATTCCATTGATCAAATAAAGCTCTTGTTTGCCTTCAGACTAAATCCCACCTCCTCAACATCCCATGCCTTCTGCAATCTTGTCTCAGTTGAATTTTCCTGCTTCATCTCCTACCACTCTCTGCCATGATGCCCATGTTACGCTGCCTGTTTTGAGCCCAGGCTGGTTGTGGATCACAACTTTGCCTTAACTGTGCCACTTGCCTACGAAGTACTCTTTATTACATACTGTAATCACACACACATCACACATATTGTACAGGTTAGTAGACACAAAATCATGTATACTGTACTGTAATTTATAAGTGCTTTAAAGAATCATCAAGGATAATTTTGGCTGTTCATAATTTTTATGTGCTGACTCATCCTACATAAAGACACAACTTCTACCTTTTTGTATGCTCTGTGTTATTTTTACCGTTAGGAGAAGGCAATAATCTGTTTTTTAAAAGGATGTAATACACTCTCACACAAAATCAGGAAGGAAATTTGGAAAGATGCACATTTATCTAAAAACATGACCTTCTTCTTGTATCTCCTACCTTTGTGACGGCCGCATTACTCATGACTCTCCAAGGTTCCCAGGCCAGAAACCTGGACGTCTTCTTTATATTATTCTTCTTCCCTAAGCCCCAAGTTCCAACCCTCCTAAATAGCTTTCAAATTTATCCCTTTTTTACCACTGAATTAGTTCAGGCTCTGGACTTCTCTAACAGTTTCCAAATTGGTCTTTTTGTCCTTTTGGTGAGCCTGAAATCCATCTTCTGGAATAGTATTTCTAAATCAGACCTTATTGTGTTCTCACCCCCTCCACATTACAAACTTCAAATGCTCTTCCTACCTTAGAATAAGGTCCAAACCCTTCCACATGATCTAGTTCCTGTCTCCCTTTCTGGGCACAGATCTTCACTACTTCCCTATATACTTCCTCAACTCAAGTGACAACTACTGACATGCCAAGCGCATTCAGGCACCCACATGCCAGAACTCAGACTTCAAAAGGCTTGGCCTTCTATTACCACCTCCTCCGTGAATTCTCATCTGTCTCCCTCTGCACTGTGTGCCTTCACAGCACCTTCATCATCATACTGACTTATGCAGCTATCTAACTCACTCAGCTCTAAGTCCCTAGAAAGCAGGTATTTCAATCCCACATTAAACTTATCATCAACACACAATCACTGTCTTCAGAATAAATGAGGCTAATGAATCAAGTTAGAGGGCATCCTGAAAACACTCTAGTTAAACCCCTTCAGGTTACCCATGAGGCATGCCTCATTCTCGTATTCATGGTTCTATCCCTGGCATAAACAACAGCACTTTCAGTGGTGATGAAAATGTCTTGTTTGTCCAATGCAGTGGCCATCAGCCACGCATGGCTTCTGAGCACTTAACAATATGGTTAGTGTTGACTCAGGAACTGAGTTTTAAATTTTATGAATTTTAATTAATTTAAATTTAAATGGTCAAATGTGGCTAGTGGCTGCTCTATTAGCACAGCTCTGCACAATCTACACTAGACATGAACAAAGGACTCATACCACTAACTTGAGAATAAATATCGTGATAAGTGAACATGGTACAAACTGGCTATATAGACTGTCTCATAACCCTTAACAAAAAAAAAGTATAGTGTAGAAAATGTAGTTTTATAGCCTGCTTATCAATATTTATAAGCCCAAGTATTTTCCATTACCTTTCCACTGTTTTGATTAAAACGTGTACTAATGCGAGATGTTTATTAGCACATATTTGTGTTATCTTATAGCACTGCTATCCTTTCTTTTTTATTCCACTGAATACTTCTACATTTTTATAGGTGATTATATGATTTAAGGACATGTGGAGAAAACAGGAGTAGAGAAGAAGAGGATATAAAGAAGCAGAGAAAAACAAATCTACTGACGAAAACTGGATGCCAGGGTAGGGAACCAGAATATAATGTCTAAAATGAATACAATAACCGGAAGGAAAAAGGGAAAAACTCATGGAATCAAGTAAAATTAAAGGTTTATTTTTGACTAGGAACTCATTAAGAACCTATGTCTAAAGAAAATAAGCTCGATTTTAGGAAGTTCTGTGAAAAAGACATTGTCTGTGAGAGCATAAAAACCCCTTCAAAGGAGAATCAGAAGCATAAAAAAAGGAAAATAAACTATTTATTAAGAACCTAACAGAATCTAAGCACTTCTAGAAACACTACTTCATTTCACCTCCAGAAGGAGGTTTTTCTCTCTGTCAGTGAAGAAATTAAAATTTAAGTAACTCGTGTGAAGTCATAATGATGGACCTGGCAAATGACGGACCAGCATTCAAATTCAGTTTTTACTTTGCTTGTAAAAATATAATAGAGATCATGCTAACACACTCACTGGATTTCTGGCTGAATTCTACTACATGATGCATTTATTTTAAACGTGAAAACAAAAACTATGTTAACATTAGTATCTGAGTAACATATTTAAGAAGCTATTAAAACCAGCTATTCAGGGACTTCCCTGGTGGCACAGTGGTTAAAGAATCCACCTGCCAATGCAGGGGACATGGATTTGAGCCCTGGTCCGGGAAGATCCCACATGCCACAGAGCAACTAAGCCCGTGTGCCACAACTACTGAGTATGCGCTCTAGAGACTGTGAGCCACAACTATTGAGCCCGTGCATCTAGAGCCCGTGCTCCGCAAGAGAAGCCACCACGATGAAAAGCCCGCCAAAATAAATAAATACATTAAACAAAAAAGAAAAAAGAACAGCTATTCATTTTTGTTTTCTTCTAATTTTTGAGATCAGAAGGCATAATTTATTGTACATTAATTTGAGCCTCCGTTCCTCAATATTATGATAATTTACTAAAATATTTTTCTGCTTCATTTTTCCACTCCAAACAATTCTGCACAGGCTATCAGAAAACTATTATGATCATGTCAAAACCATCATTCTTATACATCCAAAAAGTAAGTTCCAAACTTCTTACCCTGAAACTCAAGAATTTTTATGATATGGCTCCAATATACCTTTTAAATCTTTGCTCCAAGCACTCACCATTCAGAATTTCCCTTATAGTCAAATAGGTCTACTCAATGCCCCTTAAACTCTGCTTTTATCTTCTTGCCTCTGAACTTGTTCTGTTTTCCCACCTAAAATGCTTTTCCTTATTCTGTCTATTCAAAGGCTTTAATCCTTCTAGAACAAATTAAACTCTCTATTTTGTGAAACTCTCTTGGGCTCTTCTCTCTTCTGGCTCAATGATCTCTCCCCTATTGTGGACTATAGTACTGATATAGTAGAATAAACATGACAATTCATCATAGATTGACACATGAATACCATATCCTAAACTACTGCTTCCTTTCTTATTATTTGACATGTGTTTTTTGTTTCTTCAACTAGGAAAGTGCCTTGAGAGTGGGACTTATGTCCTACACATATTAAAACTCCTTAAGCTTTAGCACTGTTTTAGAAGTGGTCAAGAAAAGTCTAGTCTTAGTGTCTGAAAAGAAGTACAACCACCTCCTCATCAATCCTAGGTAGTTCTAAGGCCAAAACTTAAATTCACAAAAACATTGCTTGCTTCTAAATTCTAACATAAAAGTTAAACAACTCTTAAAAGTTACAAATACTGTATTTCACAATACTCTTAATAAATAAAACAGGTTTAAAATAATCACCAGCTTACCGACAATATGGATTTCTTCGAGAGGAGTATCGAAGAGTAAGGAATCTATAGTATATAAAAGGCTGGAGCAAACTTCCTTGACCACTGAAATAAACAAATACAAGGGCGATAAATACACATCATCAATTCATATGTATACTCTCAAAATGTAAAGGCAAATTAATTGGAGAATGTGTCTTCATTCATCAAATGGTCACAGTATTATCTATCATATCTAAATCCAAGTTATTCATGTATTTATGTAGGTATTACTTAAAAAAATTTTTAAAAGCTTTTAAATAAACCAGCAAATATTAAATAAATGCTTCAACAATTACCACTAATAATTGATAATAAAGTTTTAAAACTTTATAAGATATTTAAAATGAAAAGTAATTTATTTTATATAAGCAAATAAGAAAACTAATAAAACCACACAGAGTCACTAGTAAACTTACATAGCCTACACTATTTTTCTTCGTTTAAAAAACAATGACAGGGCTTCCCTGGTGACGCAGTGGTTGAGAGGCCGCCTGCCGATGCAGGGGACACGGGTTCGTG
>NW_006779909.1:1649484-1655059 GCF_000442215.2 Lipotes vexillifer | reverse complement strand
AGATAAGGGGCCCGTTTCCCAAAAAAAAAAAAAAAAAAAAAAAAAAAAAACAAACAATGGCAATACCTCAAAAGTCATATATATGTTTATGAAATTCTAAGTCTGGAATACTTTCCTAGGAAAAACTATCTTAAGATATTCACTAAAATAACTACAGATAAAATGCAGCAACAGAGTAACATGGATAGGTAGCAGGGCTAAGTAAATCATATGTTTGACGGACTTGGTATGCAACTACTTAAAATCTTGACTATGAAAACTACACAGTAACTCTGAAGAAAGCAGAATATAAAGCTATACGTATTACTACAACTATATTTTAAAACTTTTTTGGGGAATAAATGCATTAAGATGCTAAATATGGTTTGTTTTTTAGGTTAATTTTTTTAGTCCCACCCCTCACCCCCCACCCCTTTTTTATTTTTGGCCGCACCATGAGGCTTGCAGAATCTTAGTTCCCCAACCAGGGATGAAACCTGGGCCCCTGCAGTGGAAGTGCGGAGTCCCAACCACTGGACCGCCAGGGAATTCCCTTTTTTAGCCTTTTTTCCCCTAAACTGTGTGATATTACTGTCATAATAAAAATTTACATGATTACAAACTTATAACTAAATGTAATATCCACCTTCCCCAATAAATCATATAAAACTTTAACTCTTTAAATTGAGAAATTCACATATTACAGAAAACATAAGTAGAAAAGAACATTAAATGAAAAACAAATTTTCCATCAGCCAAGTTAGTTCCTTCCTCAAAGTCATAGCAGTCTCTAATACATCCTTCCAGAAATTTACATAAACAAGTGTATATAATGACTAACACACAGTGCTCATTTTGTAATGCACTGAATCCATTTAACTCTAGGAGGGAAGTAGTATTATCATTCTGATTTTAAGGATGAAGAAACTGAGGCAGAGAGAAATATACATGTCTTTAAACACACACACCCCAAAACATAAATGGGGAATACTCTACACAGTTCTCAACCACTTTTAAACTTATTATATCTTGGAGATCATCCCCTATCACAACACATAAATTACCTCATTCTTTTCACAGCTTCAAATATTCCATCTTATGCACGTACTATTATGTAACAAGCTCTCTACTAATGAATAAAACTACAACGATCATCCTTTTGTCTTTGCACATTTGTGTGTGTATATGTAAGATAAACTCATACACTACATGTATAAGAAAACTCATAGAATGTTCACTTTTATTTTTTTTATTTTTTATTTTTTTGCGGTGTGTGGGCCTCTTACTGTTGTGGCCTCTCCCGTTGCAGAGCACAGGCTCCGGACGCGCAGGCTCAGCGGCCATGGCTCACGGGCCCAGCCGCTCTGTGGCATGTGGGATCTTCTCGGACCAGGGCACAAACCCGTGTCCCCTGCATCGGCAGGCGGACTCTCAACCACTGCGCCACCAGGGAAGCCCAGAATGTTCACTTTTAAATACAGAGCTTTATGCATTACTGCTATAAGTTTAACTTAATAAAGCCTTCTAATATCAGACTGTGTTTGTTTCTACCATGAAAGGTAGCATTTAAGGAATAATGACTTAAAATTGTTTTTAATTTTACAGTTTGCGTTGTGGTCAAGTGACACACTTGAAACATGAATAGCTTTTCTTATTAGGCATTGAATAAAACTTTATTACTTAATTTTAATTTTTTAGAATAACAAAGTGATTCCCCTATTTAAATATTTTTGGTAAATTCTCATTTCCTTTACAGTCTTAAAAATTAAAATCAACTTGTACATAGTAAGTGTTTAAATAAAAGATTAAGTAGCACAATTGACTTAATATACCAATATAGTCAAAACTTGGTGCTCCAACAAAAAATTTACTACAGTTCCAAAAATGAGGCTTTTTTTTTTTGTGGCGGGGGGGGGATGTGTTGGGTCTTCACTGCTGCGCACAGGCTTTCTCTAGTTGCGGCAAGCGGGGGCTACTCTTCATTGTGGTGCGTGGGCTTTTAAGTTGTGGCTCACGGGCTCTAGAGTGCAGGCTCAGTAGCTGTGGCGCATGGGCTTAGCTGCTCCGCGGCCCGTGGGATCTTCCCACACCAGGGATCAAACCTGTGTCCCCTGCATTGGCAGGCGGAGTCTTAACCACTGCGCCACCAGGGAAGTCCCAAAAATGAGGTTTTTGTTTAAGTGTGCCTGGCATCTCAGCATTTCATTATAATTCTCTTAAGCTTACCTAAAAGGAGAACAAATTATTTTGTTTATTAACCAGAACGTGGAGGTTTCAGATATTGTCACCAATTACCTCCACATAAAGAGTTAGTTTTGGTAGCTCCATTTTAACTTTCACCCAGGTACATGAAACAAATCACAGAACCTCGTGTGACTCAAGACCAGATGACCCAAGAAACAGAAAAATGAGCAAGAAAGTAAGAGGGCAAAAGGTGCCTTTTACCAATTAAAATGTTTAAGTGTATGATCAGGATCACAAAAAAGAGATGAACTAACTTCCAGGGTAAAAATTTCAGAGTGGAATAATCGACAAATACAGTTGCATCAAATTCTATACCCAACATTCATGGTACGTTACAACTAGAAGGAGTTTTGGCAATTACTTATTTCAACTACTACTAATTTTTTAAGTGTAGGAAATCAAGGCCCAGAAGGCTAAGTTAGTGGTCAAATCAACTAGAATCCAGCTCCCAAACACCCAATAAGAAGTCTTCCCATTGTATCATTCCAGGACCCTATTTAGATTATATTATCTAGTTTTGAACCCCACAACTTAAGCAACATGTGGTGATCCTGGAGTTTTCAGAGGAAGATATTATTACGCAGGCTCAGCGGCCATAGCTCACGGGCCTAGCCACGCCGTGGCATGTGGGATCTTCTCGGACCAGGGCACAAACCCGTGTCCCCTGCATCGGCAGGCGGACTCTCAACCACTGCGCCACCAGGGAAGCCCAGAATGTTCACTTTTAAATACAGAGCTTTATGCATTACTGCTATAAGTTTAACTTAATAAAGCCTTCTAATATCAGACTGTGTTTGTTTCTACCATGAAAGGTAGCATTTAAGGAATAATGACTTAAAATTGTTTTTAATTTTACAGTTTGCGTTGTGGTCAAGTGACACACTTGAAACATGAATAGCTTTTCTTATTAGGCATTGAATAAAACTTTATTACTTAATTTTAATTTTTTAGAATAACAAAGTGATTCCCCTATTTAAATATTTTTGGTAAATTCTCATTTCCTTTACAGTCTTAAAAATTAAAATCAACTTGTACATAGTAAGTGTTTAAATAAAAGATTAAGTAGCACAATTGACTTAATATACCAATATAGTCAAAACTTGGTGCTCCAACAAAAAATTTACTACAGTTCCAAAAATGAGGCTTTTTTTTTTTGTGGCGGGGGGGGGATGTGTTGGGTCTTCACTGCTGCGCACAGGCTTTCTCTAGTTGCGGCAAGCGGGGGCTACTCTTCATTGTGGTGCGTGGGCTTTTAAGTTGTGGCTCACGGGCTCTAGAGTGCAGGCTCAGTAGCTGTGGCGCATGGGCTTAGCTGCTCCGCGGCCCGTGGGATCTTCCCACACCAGGGATCAAACCTGTGTCCCCTGCATTGGCAGGCGGAGTCTTAACCACTGCGCCACCAGGGAAGTCCCAAAAATGAGGTTTTTGTTTAAGTGTGCCTGGCATCTCAGCATTTCATTATAATTCTCTTAAGCTTACCTAAAAGGAGAACAAATTATTTTGTTTATTAACCAGAACGTGGAGGTTTCAGATATTGTCACCAATTACCTCCACATAAAGAGTTAGTTTTGGTAGCTCCATTTTAACTTTCACCCAGGTACATGAAACAAATCACAGAACCTCGTGTGACTCAAGACCAGATGACCCAAGAAACAGAAAAATGAGCAAGAAAGTAAGAGGGCAAAAGGTGCCTTTTACCAATTAAAATGTTTAAGTGTATGATCAGGATCACAAAAAAGAGATGAACTAACTTCCAGGGTAAAAATTTCAGAGTGGAATAATCGACAAATACAGTTGCATCAAATTCTATACCCAACATTCATGGTACGTTACAACTAGAAGGAGTTTTGGCAATTACTTATTTCAACTACTACTAATTTTTTAAGTGTAGGAAATCAAGGCCCAGAAGGCTAAGTTAGTGGTCAAATCAACTAGAATCCAGCTCCCAAACACCCAATAAGAAGTCTTCCCATTGTATCATTCCAGGACCCTATTTAGATTATATTATCTAGTTTTGAACCCCACAACTTAAGCAACATGTGGTGATCCTGGAGTTTTCAGAGGAAGATATTATTTATAAGAATGGTACAGATGCATTTATGAGGAAATCTAGAAAACTCTATTACCAGCTTAAAGAAAGACTGCTAAAGAAAGGAGTAACTGTCAGGTATATAAAAACCTTACTAACCAAGGCAATGAACATTAAAATGAAATATTTCATAGACAAAAACAAGTTTGTTACAAATTAATGAGATTATGGAAAACAGGTAATACAGACCTATTAGAGGACAATTTGGTATGGTCTATTAAATATAAAATGCACCTAGCTTAGACTCAGCAAAAGTACAGACTCGCACAAAAGTATAAGCAGACAGGTTAAAAAAAAAGTTTACTGCACCAACATTTGGAAAAGTAAAAATCTGGAAACCAGTGGCCATCAGCAGGGGAATGGGTAATAAAATATAGCATAATAATATGATGGAACACTATACAGCCATTAAGTGAAACAAACCAGAAATATGAATGTCATATAAATAGGTCATGAAAATATACTGTATGAACGAAAAAAGCAAGATGCAGACAACTGATGCCTTTGATGTAAAATAAAAACTAAACAAAGGGACTTCCCAGGTGGCGCAGTGCTTAAGAATCCACCTGCCAATGCAGGGGACGTGGGTTTGAGCCCTGGTCCGGGAATATCCCACATGCCACGGAGCAACTAAGCCTGTGTGCCACAACTACTGAGCCCGCGTGCTGCAACTACTGAAGCCTGCACACCTACAGCCCGTGCTCCGCAACAAAAGAAGCCACCACAATGGGAAGCCAGCACACCGCAACAAAGAGTAGCCCCCGCTCGCCTCAACTAGAGGAAGCCTGTGCGCAGCAACGAAGACCCAATGCAGCCAAAAATAAAATAAATTTATTTAAAAAAACCCAAAAAACTAAACAAAGCCCCGCACCCATAAAATAATAATATATATTTTCTATCCATCTGTGTAAGTACTTTAAAAGAACTACATACATGTACCCATATCAAACTCCTTAGCTCTAGGAAGGAGAGGACAGAATCCAACTAGGATCCACAGTCAAATGGTATTTTAGCTTTTATTTGTAATGTCCTATTATTTGAGAAACTGAAAATTGAAAAAGCAATAATCTGGGCAGAAATGTAGTTTTAAAACTTAAATGCAAGAATATAGATAGGTCAATACTGTCCTAATGTTCTATTTTTAAAAGGAAGGCTTTCTTCGGCTTCCCTGGTGGCACAGCGGTTGACAGCCGCCTGCCAATGCAGGGGACACAGGTTCATGACCCGGTCTGGGAGGATCCCACATGCCGCGGAGCGGCTGGG
>NW_006779909.1:1638602-1649222 GCF_000442215.2 Lipotes vexillifer | reverse complement strand
AAAAAAAAAAAAAAAAAAAAAAAAGAAAAAAGGAAAAAGGAAGGCTTTCTTTATTCATGCATTCCTTCTATAATTAACATACAAACAAAATATGGAGGTGGCAGTAAGCAACTAATAATACCAGACCTTAATTTTTCAGATTTTTCTCTAGTATGGGAAAAATCATCTCAATAATGTTAGAATGGACTAAACTAGCCTTCCTAAGATTCTTTCAAAAGTAGTTATTCTGAAATTAATTTTTAAAATGTTAAATGATAAATCACAAGGAATAATAAAGAAGACAAATGCCTAGGTTTATCATAGTAAACTATAGGAGTTTACTATACTCTCAGGTTCTCTACTATCATGTGAAAAGATGATTGCTAAGATCCATCTAAGCTCTGAATCTCAGTATGTACTTCAACAGATGTAAGCAGGATAAAATTTGAGGTGATACATTTATTATGTTCACTTAAGACACCAGCCTCCTAAAATAAGTATATTTTTATTCTTACCTAAAAAGCATAAAAACTGTAGCAGGCATCAAGAATATTTCATTACAAGCAATGAATTTCAGAATATTCTGTTGATTAGCACTTAATTTATCCAAGAGAGATCTCAGCAGAGGTAAACTATTTGAACCCTTTGCCTAAAACATAAGAAAACAAACATTAGAAATAACAAAAGCATTTTTGATCACTCAATTATTTTCTTTCTTTAGATAAATTGCATATCCAATACACAATACAACCAAAAGACAATTATTTAAAAATGATGATATAAAAATGTACAAATTATTTAGGGACAAAAGTTAACGTATTTTCCTGCTTTATTGTATTTTCTATATTTGTAGAGTTAAATAGAGAAACAACTTCAATAAAAGCCCTTTTCATTCATAGACACTTTATCTTCCTTATTTCAAGAAAAGTGGTGGTTATCTCTCTCCAACCATAACAAAACCTGGCTACCCAAAAATACAGTTAAAGTATCTGTGACTCCTTACTTGATTAAAGGTAGAAATTACAGAGTCCAATTACTGCTGTGATCCAAGAACTATAGGGTTAAATAAGAAGGCCAACACAAGGCAAAATTTTGGATATTTTAATTCAAATTTCAGTGCATATGCAGTCTATCTGCCTGGCACACTGAAGTTATTAGGCTTAATGATCCAACCCAGTAATAAGAAAAAAATTTAGGAAAGTAGCAGTTCTGAACATCAGTGTAAAAGAAATTTGGTACACTCTACACACATGGTATGTTAAAATTACTGACAGGACAAGAGATCCCTGACAACTTATCAAATCAAAAATATATGATTTTTTTTAAATAAAAAGATCTATTTCAAACTTCAGAAATTACTCCAGGAACTGGGGGGTAAGCTTAAATACAACTCCTTATCTACAAAATGTACTATTTTATCGAAACTTAAACAGTAAAAAATACCAAAACTTTCAAATCACGAATTTACAGCAAGTTTGTACAGAATACAGGATCTTTTTGTGACAAATGCCCTAATGTCTTAAAACTCAAATTTGTGTTAACTATCTGTAAATCCAGGAGTCAAAAACAAAAAACAAAGCCAGCACAATTTTACTTACATCAAGGACCTTTTTCGTGTATGTGGCAGCATGAAGTAATGAAAATAACAAGACTGGGAAAATACTCACTGAAGAAAATAATTAAGGAAAACATTAAAAATTCATCAAGCACTTTGCAAAACAGGCTATGTATTATGTTCAAATATACAGATCTAAAATGGCATCTGCTAAAATGAGTTCACTGATGGCTTTTGGTCTACTGATACACTTTATAAAATGAAGGTGTTTTTAATCTGTAAAGAAAGTCAACTTGCATTTTTTAAACCTCATAGTTCTTTTTATGAAGAAAATAGTGAAAAAAGCTTTTTCACCTATTCCTATTGGATAAAATATTGCGAACACTGGCTAAATTAAGTTGAAATCTAGGCCATCTCAAACCGTTAAGTAATACAGCTTTTAACCCTACAATGGTCATCCTGGACAGAATAACTTAGCCTTCAAATACCAAAATAGTCTTTTGTACTGCTTTCATCAACTCAGTTGCTTAGGAAAGAGTATAGAGTAATGGTTTAAAGAGTAGTTCTCAAATTTTCCTCAACTAAAGATGTTTAATTCTTTCTTTCCTACAAGGACCCCATTATTTTGAGATACTGTTCCAATCAAGCTTTTACAGTTAATGTGTTCTCAATCTGTACAAATAAAAAAGACAGTGTATATTTGGTTTTGTATATAGTCAATTGAGAGTCTCATCAGTTTAATTACAGATGTGAGCAAAGAATCCTTATATTTGAGTTTCACTGTTTGGCTTTATGTCATAGATAAAATATACAATTTTCATTCAGCTTTCTGAAAAATGGAAATTGCTCAAGACTTTACACCAATTTCTACTAGGTTGATAACAAAAAAACCCCACTTGTCCAAGTTATTTCCATGAAATGATATAGACAGTTAATTATGAAGGGCAAAAATACTTGTCCTAAAAATAGTAGCAATTTCTAAGAAATAAACCATTATTTTTCTACACCAACTGAAAGCTTGGTGTGAGGGAAATGACCACTACAGCATAACCTGAGTATCAAATTCATTATAACCATAACTCATCATTTAAGACCCAAAGGTTCCTAAGTTCCAGGTGGCTAGTAAACAATGACCTATAGCCAAGTATTATAAGAATCCTAACTCTCTAATATAAATGTTCTCCGATTAATATCCTCACTAATTCTTCTGTGCCATTCATGAAATTTAAGTAAAATGTCAATCTCCTAAGTAGAGATCATACACACACACACAGAGAGTTTTATACTTTTTACAGAATCCTCAATTCAGAGTCAAGATATCTGGGTTTCACTCTTGGCTCTGACACTAACTTCATTTCCCTAGGCCAAGTTCCATCTTCTGTCATACGAATTTGCAGCGATCAAACCTAGGGATTTCTAATGAGTCTTACATCTCTAACATTCTATAGTCCACAAATCCTTGATAAGAGATTCATAACCTTAGCATTCATTGTTACATTTAAACTATTTAGAAAACACAAGGGGTGAAGAGTGTACAACAGAAAAAGGACAATACAACACCTTTCTAAGAGCAAAGATCAGAACATGACTTTGGGATCACCTTTATTAACATAATAGCAATCAGATTAGTGTTTCTTGCCAATTAATAGTTTATGTTATTCCCACTGCATACTCCCCCCTCCCCTCCCTGTAAGAATTTAAAGAACATTAAATCCTTAATCTCCAACATTCCCTAGAGATGGCCTAGCAAACAACTAATTGGATAGAAAAGGCAGAGAGGTTGTCTTCACTGTCATGAGTCATTTGGCACCGTCTCAGGATTCACTCAATAAAACTGTCCCAGAGGTCAGTATTGATGTATTCAATTTCCTCTACATTAATTACCTAGAAAACACAGCTTCTATCATTTGTTTTACTTTTCAAAGAAATTTTAAGCTAGTAAGGGCAGAAATATGAACCTCTATATAATTTCCCATTATATCTCAGAAAAGCAAGAATTTTAATATTGGTGATTATAAAGGACCTCAATGAATGTGGCTGACAAAAGCCAGGTCAACCCAATGATATGCCAAACAAATGTGCTTATCATTTACAGTTGTAGTACAACAATTACCTAGTGAGTTTTACCTACATTACTACTCACTTGCCAATGTGATGCCAGGCAAGTTACTTTAAACTCTTTGAGCCTCAGTAGCCTTATTAATAATATAATGCTCACCATAATTTTTTTCAGAGTGTTGCAAGGATTAAGTATGTCAAGTCTGTATATACTGGCAAAATAGGTGCTCAAAAAAATGCCATTTTCCTCCTATTCTCTTTTCCTTAAAACTTATAAACAATCTATTTAAAATTTGATACTTCATGAACATAGAAAATATTATCTAAATAGGCAGTATTTAGTGTTAGAGATATATTTGATTGCGCTTTCCATTATGCACAGTTGTATCATAATTATTCAAGAACACTTAAGAACAGTACTTCTGAAAGTACAGAATACTCCCCTGAGGGATGATTCATGTGGGGGCAGGGGGGCAGGCAATTTAACCCATTAAAATGATTAAGTTTAGGGAACACTGATAACTCTTAGGTCTCACAATGCACACTACCATATCAAAGGTCCTACAGTAAAGAAATCTATTTAACAATGTTTAACCCATTGCTTCCCAAACATACCAAACTGCAGAATCCCTTCCCCTCCTTTTTAAGAATACCTACTTTTATCCCACAACATATTTTTGAAATGTATAAACATACAAATTCCAAATGAGTTATTTAATTCTCATTGGCTCCAGAGAGTATCCATGTGTCCTTATATTCTACTCTATCCATAGCAAATACTAATTTCTATTTATTTTATTAATTATCCCATTCTCAGCTTAAGTAAGTTATTTCTTGATTAATTTCCATTTGTTTCTAGCTCACTGGGAGTTTAAAGAAAGAGCTGAGGACTTCTCTTTTCTTAAGGCAAGGTATCTGGGCATTTTCCCAAAGAATGTGTGAATTAAATGAAGGAAACATATATTAAAATAAGTCCTCCATAGGCTTGTGCTTTGAATCTGAATTTTAAAATACCCATTGCTAATAAAGAAGCTTACAAGAGGCAAGATCAAAGGTACAAAGTTTAAAATTCCCAATCAGCTCTTCAAAATTTGGACTTCACATTTCAGAGTCAGAAATTCTTACACTTAATGTATCTTCATTCAAATGAAGCACCAACAAACCAACCAACCCAGGCTTCATGGAACACCCTCATTGCTGAATCCTTCCTGTAGCAAAAAATAAGAAGAAGCGATCTCCTATACACTCAGTAGGCAATTTCACTGTCAAAAATGTACAAAAGGATACTTGTAACAGGGTAGGAATTGACAAAGATGAGTGAATACAACAGGTAGTGGCAGCTGTCCTCTAACAAAGCCTGGGCCAGGAATGCTCTGCTTAACTGGAAGTGTGGTAATCTTTGGTGCAGCCTCAGAGCACTAGTCAGAGCATTTGCCAGCAAAGCACGTTGGTAAAAGCTTGCTGCTTCATGCAACCTGCAAATTACCAGGGGAGAGGTTATCATGAGATGTTAACAACTATTGTGTCTCTTCCTCCTTTGTGAATTGCATCATAATTGTACAATACCTAAATCTATTACTTGTCAATAAAAAAAAAAAGTGCTTGACCCTACTATACCTTTTTAGAAGCATCACTTTATATATATACCCAACTGAATTTTTATTTATTTCTACTGAAGCATAGTTGATGTACAATACCCAACTGAATTTTATAAAGCAACCATTCTTCCTTTTAACAATCAAAAATGCAAAAAAACCATGAACTTATCTCATCCCCACATCCATTTTCTCTCAATTTTCAATGTGATGTTACTTTTCACAAATAACATGATATAAAATATACCTCCAGTTGGTATTACTAGAATATTGGTGCCTTAAGGATGAGACCTGTGTTTTATTTGTCCCTGAACCCCTTGCAGTTTAACAAGTATGACACCTAAAAGTTATTCCAGAAAAAGTGAACAAGTGAATACCAAAGGCAGAAACATGTATAATACATACCCAAGAAGAGGCAGAACAAACAAAGCAGAGCAGTAAACTGTGAACAAGCGAGAAAGCCACATTGCCGTGTCCAGTTTATTGGCCATCAAGAATTGCTGAATGTAAAAAGAAAAATACTGTAGTAAATTAAGCTTGCAAATTATGTTTTTAAGGATGAATATTATATAGTTTTATTCCTACTCAAAATGTCTCAATGCCCCTGTAGCAATTGTTTTTTTAAGATCATTAAGTGTAAACTCTTAGGGCAACTGTTTCTTGTATATGCTCAGTAACAAAGCCAAACTCGTTACAGTTTTTTTTTTTTAAATAAGTTTGTTTGTTTGTGGTGGCTTCTTTGCTGTGAAGCATGGGCTCTAGGCACACAGGCTTCAGTAGTTGTGGCACGTGGGCTCAGTAGTTGTGGCTCGTGGGCTCTAGAGCGCAGGCTCAGTAGTTGTGGCACATGGGCTTAGCTGCTCTGCGGCATGTGGGAATCTTCCAGCACCAGAGCTCGAACCTGTGTCCCCTGCGCTGGCAGGCAGATTCTGAACCACTGCGCCACCAGGCAAGTCCGCTCCTTATAGTTTTGATATGGAAAGCATAGGAAGTACTTAAATAGAAAAATACCAGTTGACATTAAAAAAAAAAAAGACTAATTAGGCAAGAAAAATTTAACTACAATTGTCTGTATTCCTTCAACACTTGTAATACTGGCTTCACCTACTTTAAAAGAACATTAAATAAGAATTAATTACTCTGAAGAGAACCATAATGCCTATTCTTAGAAAAAAATCTCAAATTCAAACAGGCAAGTCTCAGGTCTGAGTAAAAAGGCATCACACAAGGCCAGTTTGGACTATATCAACCTTACAAAGGAGAAATGTAAAACCATGGTAATAGTCACTTAGCCTCTGGAGGATGTGCCAACATACACACAAAAGCCTGGCATACTGTAGGGGCTCAAAATATGGCTGTCAGGTGTTAATGGCACCTGAAGTTGTGCCATTATTCACACCTCCGATTTTATGACTTTCTTCATCCTCTTGAAGCTCCTTGACAAGGCTTAGCCTGGTTTCTGCGGCCCTGGATTAAACTTCCATATATCACTTTCTTCTCCATTTTTTCCTCATCCTCTCTTTTCTTTTGCTTCATTTTGCCAACAGATGTGTCCATCATTACGAATGCAATAACTTAAAATCAGTTTTCTCATTCAAACTGTATTGTGTATTCAAATTCTAAAGTGGCTTTTACATTTTTTTTCTTTTTCTTTCTTTTTTTTTTTTTTTTTAATGCAGGCTTCTCACTGTTGTGGCCTCTCCCGTTGCGGAGCACAGGCTCCGGACGCGCAGGCTTAGTGGCCATGGCTCACGGGCCCAGCCGCTCCGCGGCATGTGGGATCTTCCCAGACCGGGGCACGAACCCGTGTCCCCTGCATCAGCAGGCAGCCTCTCAACCACTGCGCCACCAGGGAAGTCCGCTTTTACATTTTTTGATAGAACCTACACAAACAATTTTTACATCAAGACCCAATACAGACATATGTGAGTATATAAAATAAACAAAAATCTCACAAAAACAATGCTTATCTTTACTATGTGTGATAAACTTTGGTATTTTGTATTCTATTTAATGTTTTATAAACAGTGTTTCCATGAAAAGGATTTCAAATCTCACTAACTGGTCTTAACCTGGAGCCTAAAACACTGCTCAAAGCAATCTAACTTATTTATCATTTGAAAGAAGATATAAAAAAAGCTTTGGGGAAAAATGCAAGTATCTTTTAAAATTCAAGGACGCTTTTTATTTAATTTTATTGCATGCTTTCTAACAGTATGCAGGTAATTTCAGATATATGCCTCCACTTTATTCTACCCAATCCTACTACTGTTACTCTTCTAAATTTAAATGATCACCAGTAGTTAAGTGGAAGGATGAATCCAGCTTACAGTGCTCAGTTTCTCTACAAATATTCAGATTCTACATGATAGTTTGAAATTTAATTTTAGAACATTTTCTTTAAAACCTATTTGTTTACGGTGTTCATTTGGTGATAAATCACTAAACTGTGCATTTCATCTTGTACACTTTTATGCACGTGCATTTTACTACACAATTTAAAAAAGGTTTAAAAAAGCGTATTGGTTTACATTTTAAGAGTGAACTGACTGACCATGTTACAAATAATTCAGGCAAAAGACATAATGCATCTTTGGGTGAAAAAACTATTGAGGTGAAAAATTATTCACACAATCTTAAAGTATCATGACATAGAACACTATTTACAAAGGGAAACAAGTTATCTTTACAATAGAGACTCTGGTGGACACCACCTTAACCAAACGATCAAACTTATCTCCAATGATGAGATTAAATCAACATAAAATGTTTCCTGATATATGTAATGCCCTGAGAAGAACGGAATATCACTTATTTAATATTCCTACCAAAATGTTTAACCTGAATCTAGTCATCTGTAGGGGGAGGGGGGGCGGGAATCAGACAACTCCAATTTGAGAAGCGTTCTGCAAAACAACAGGTCTCAACTCTCGAAAGACAAAAACGGGAGGAGGACAAGGAAACTGTTCCAGACTAAAAGGGACCAAAGGCCAGGAAACGCAATGCACACTTTCTGATTGAGTCTGGATAAGGAGGAAGAAGCTTTAAAGGACAACTGAGGAAATTTGAATATAAATTGTGTATTAGGTTGATAACACGTATCAACGTTAAATTTCCCAAATTTAACTGCAAAAATTGCTGTGATAACTGCACTGTGGTCACGTAGAAGAATACTGAAGCACTTATGGGTTAATGATCATGATGTAAGCAACTCTCAAATGGTTCAGCAAAATTAAGGGAAGAAAAAAAGAAAAAGTGTGCATATAAAGAGACGTTGCAAATGTTTGAAAAGAAAAAAAGTCACTCGGCTCTGTTCACATACTTAGGGTTTAAAATTAGAGGACAATTATGCTTCTGGTACAAGAAACTAGTAAGCAGCAGACCTGCATCTTGAAAATAAAAAAGTTACAAAAGCATAGTAACATTTCTCTTCGTAAAACGACGAAAGGAAAAGAAAACGACCGCTCCCCTCTTTCTGCTTAAAAACGGGCACAACGGTTCTGGGCCAACACGCGTGTGCGGAACAAGGCGTGTGTCACGCCTCGACCTCAGGTGGCATCTTCAACTTTAGGACACAGGACAGGGACCGAGGGGTGGGAAGAAGCAAGAAGGCCCAATCTCCGCGGCATACAGGTGGGCATGAGGTGAGCGCCACCTGCTCCAGGCCGGCCTGGTGTCGCTTCAGAAACAGAAACCTGTAGCTCCCTCTAACGTCTTCGCTCACGATCGGCCCTCTCCCCACCCCCACCCGCACCAGTAATCCCAGTCCTGAAAGCAAGGAGCCTCTACAACGCCTCGGACCCGACTTCCAACACTTCCTGCTCCTTCCTAACTTGCAAATCAAGCCACACGGCCCTGCCCGGTCACTTACCACTGCGCCCGCCCCTTGGGGGCCGTTCGGGGTCGTATCCGCCATGGGGGTCTCACACACGCGTCTGGGACGCTGCAATCGGACAGGGAAAAGAGCGAAGGAAGGTCAGCGCCGGGGCCGCGACTCCGGGAACTGGCTTTCCTGCTCCCGGCGGGAGCTTCCAAGCCTCCTCAGAGCAAAGGACTCACCGCTTCAGGGCAGCGGACTGTCCCGCGGGTACCCGCAGCAGCCAGGAAATACCTGTCCGGCACCGCCAAGAGCAAAGCTGGGTTTCTAGAAAGAGCGGAGCGAAGGCGGAGCTTCGGAACAAGGCCCAACAGGGCCGAGGTAAGGCCGCCGGTTCCAGGTTATTGCCGAACCCGGAAGTGCTCCTTTCACTTCCGTGGGGAAGAGGCGGTGACGCAGAGGGGAAACCCGCCGCGGTGCCCTGAGGAATGACGGGAAGTGTCGTTTTTCTGGCTTCGGCTTCCCGTGTAGTGCACGCCAGTTGCTCTGTAAGCTAAGAATCGGGGCTGGCCAAACAGCTTTTGTCTCATCGTCACAGCTCAAAGATGGTCCTCCCTGCCCATGGCAAACCACGAAGGCTCTCTACTCCCTGATATAGAAGCCTCAGAAATGTCTTCTTTGCTGTTTTGTTCGAGGGGCTCACGAGGCCCTGTGGTGCTACTTCTAACATTAGTTCTTTCAGCAAGCACTTTCTGAGGCCTGCTGTGTGACAGGCTCCATACCTGGCAAGGAGGATAAAAAGATGGTTGTGACACAGACTGCGGGAGAGATAGGCAAGATGAAATCACGGCACACTGCTTGTGTCCTATGCGGAGAGGCTGAGTTAATCACAGGAGGCCCTAATCAGAGGGGTCTGGGAAGAGTTCCTGGAAAATCTAATTCTGGCCCTAGGTTCTGAGGTAGTTCAAGGAGAAGGTAGCTACATGGGGGAGGGTATTGCAGACGGCAACAGAAAGCGCGTGAAGCAACAGGACAGAGAACTTGTTCAGTATAACCACAATGAACATGCCAGTGGATGCGGGGATGGGCACGGGAGGCGCGCGCGCGCGCGTGTGTGTGTGTGTGTGTGTGTGTGTTCCGGGGAGGATGTGCATTGTGCAATATCTGGGCTAGAGAGCCCAGCAGGTGTGCTAAAGAGAGGATCTGAACTTGACCCGAAATCCAGAGAACCATGGTACAATTTTAAGAAGTGTGACATTGTGAAACATAAAAAGATCACTCTGGAAACAGGATAAGAGGATGATCAGAGAGGCAAATCAAAAGTCTGGTGCTTAACAGGGAGGCCATTGCATATATATAGCAGAGAAGTGATGGGTTCCTGAATCAGGCAGTGTTATGGGGGAAGAGAAGAGGAAAGATGACTTGGAGAGGCCATCCAAGATTTGGTGACTGACTAGATACGGGTGTGCTGGAGAAGGAAGGTCTTTTTTTGTTGTTGTTTTGCGGTACGCGGGCCTCTCACTGTTGTGGCCTCTCCCGTTGCGGAGCACAGGCCCGGACGCGCAGGCTCAGCGGCCATGGCTCACGGGCCCTGCCGCTCCGCGGCATGTGGGATC
>NW_006779909.1:1632385-1638504 GCF_000442215.2 Lipotes vexillifer | reverse complement strand
AACCCGTGTCCCCTGCATCGGCAGGCGGACTCTCAACCACTGCGCCACCAGGGAAGCCCAGAAGGTCATCTTTTGAGACCTAGAGAAGAGCTGTAGAGAAGGAAGACTTAGAAGAGCAGGACATTGAGAATAAAATCTGAGGGGTTTGGGGGGGAAGAAGCTGACTAGAGATATACAGGCAGCTGAAAACCATGACTCTGTAATGCTCTGACTTCTCTTAGATGTGTAGATTTCCACCAGTAGTCACGAGTAGTTTAGAAGCTAGTCTGCTGTAGCTGACAAGTCAAATGGTGCCATCTTGAAATCACAGTAGGGGTTTCCCAGGTGGTGCAGTGGTTAAGAATCCGCCTGCCAATGCAGGGAACATGGGTTCAAGCCCCGGTCCGGGAAGATCCCACATGCCATGGAACTACTAAGCCCACGCACCACAATTACTGAGCCTGCACTCTAGAGCCTGCCAGCCACAACTACTGAGCCTGCATGCCACAACTAGTGAAGCCCGTGCTCCTAGAGCTCGTGCTCAGCAACAAGAGAAGCCACCGCAATGAGAAGCCCACAGACTGCAACGAAGAGTAGCCCCTGCTCGCCGCAACTAGAGAAAGCCCGCGCACAGCAGCAAAGACCCAACGCAGCCAAAGATAAATAAATAAATAAATAAATATTAAGAAAAGAAACTACAGTAAACTGTTTTTCTAAGGCCACTGCCCAAGTTCAAGTCCTCAGGATCTTCAGCCTGGATTACCCATCTAAGGTAAAATGCCACATCTTCTGCACTCCTCACATATCATTTACTCCATATTTTTATAGCACTTATTGAAACCGTTCACCTCTGATTGGGACTTGAACCCATGTGCCGGGACTCGAACCCAGCCTAAACCCAGAATGGGACTTGAACCCACAGACTTTTAATTAGAATCAGTCAACTCATGTCTGGACTTACTGAGGCTCAGGTTCTTTGTGTCTCAGCACAGAAGGAATTCATCAAGAGGCAAAGTGATAGGCAAGAAGTAGCTTTATTAATATTAAGACGTTTGTGAGAGATGCAAGCAGGTAGGCGAGGAAGCTCTGCCCCAAGGATTAAGTGGGCTACATTTTTATAATCAAAGGAAAGTGGAGGAGGGAGAAACGACCCCCTTCTTCCTCATTCTTCGAGTAGCCTTTCAGGTTTACATCAGCAGTTCCTTCTTCTTATGGAGCAGGAGAGTTTCTGACCCTATTAGGTCAAACTAGGACTGTCATAAGCATTTATTCAAATCAGCAGGAGGATGGTAACATTTTTCTTTCACTTAATGACCTGGGGCATATCTCCTGCTTTATAGTTAAGCAAGCCTGCTTCATTCCACGACGTTTCTTTCTTTCCTTTTTTTAAAATTTATTTTATTTATTTATTTTTGTCAGCATTGGGTCTTCGTTGCTGCGCACGGGCTTTCTCTAGCTGTGGCGAGCGGGGGCCACTCTTCATTGAGGTGCGCGGGCTTCTCATTGCAGTGGCCTCTCCTGTTGTGGAGCACGAGCTCTAGACGCACGGGCTTTGTGGCACACGACCAGGGATCGAACCCCTTTCCCTTGCATTGGCAGGCGGATTCTTTTTTTTTTTTTTAACATCTTTATTGGAGTAATATTGCTTTACAATGATGTGTTAGTTTCTGCTTTAAAACAAATTGAATCAGTTATACATATACATATGTTCCCATAACCTAGATGATCTCCCTGTGCTATGCGGCTACTTCCCACTAGCTATCTATTTTACGTTTGGTAGTGTATTTATGTCCATGCCACTCTCTCACTTTGTCACAGCTTACCCTTCCCCCTCCCCATATCCTCAAGTCCATTCTCTACTAGGTCTGTGTCTTTATTCCTGTCTTACCCCTAGGTTCTTCATGACTTTTTTTTCCCTTAGATTCCATATATATGTGCTAGCATACGGTATTTGTTTTTCTCTTTCTGACTTACTTCACTCTGTATGACAGACTCTAGGTCCATTCACCTCACTACAGATAAATCAATTTCATTTCTTTTTATGGCTGAGTAATATTCCATTGTATATATGTGCCACATCTTCTTTATCCATTCATCTGTTGATGGGCACTTAGGTTGCTTCCATGTCCTGGCTATTGTAAATAGAGCTGCAATGGACATTTTGGTACATGACTATTTTTTTTTTTTTTTAGTGGTATGCAGATCTCTCACTGCTGTGGCCTCTCCTGTTGCGGAGCACAGGCTCCGGACTCACAGGCTCAGCGGCCATGGCTCACGGGCCCAGCCACTCCACGGCATGTGGGATTTTCCCAGACCGGGGCACGAACCTGTGTCCCCTGAATCGGCAGGCGGACTCTCAACCACTGTGCCACCAGGGAAGCCCGGTACATGACTCTTTTTGAATTATGGTTTTCTCAGGGTATACGCCCAGTAGTGGGATTGCTGGGTCGTATGGTAGTTCTATTTGTAGATTTTTAAGGAACCTCCATACTGTTCTCCATAGTGGCTGTATCAATTTACATTCCCACCAACAGTGCAAGAGGGCTCCCTTTTCTCCACACCCTCTCAGCATTTATTGTTTCTAGATTTTTTTGATGATGGCCATTCTGACCGGTGTTAGATGATATCTCATTGCAGTTTTGATTTGCATTTCTCTAATGATTAGTGATGTTGAGTACCCTTTCATGTGTTTGTTGGCAATCTGTATATCTTCTTTGGAGAAATGTCTATTTAGGTCTTCTGCCCATTTTTGGATTGGGTTGTTTGTTTTTTTGTTATTTATTATTTTTTTTAATTTAATTTTTTAAATTTATTTTTGGCTGCGTTGGGTATTCGTTGCTGCACGTGGGCTTTCCCTAGTTGTGGTGAGTGGGGGCTACTCTTTGTTGTGGTGCACGGGCTTCTCATTGCAGTGGCTTCTCTTGTTGTGGAGGACAGGCTTTACGCGCACAGGCTTCAGTAGTTGTAGCACATGGGCTCAGTAGTTGTGGCTCGTGGGCTCTAGAGCACAGGTTCAGTAGTTGTGGCACACGGGCTTAGTTGCCCCGCGGCATGTGGGATCTTCCTGGACCAGGGTGTGTTTGTTGGCAGTCTGTATATCTTCTTTGGAGAAATGTCTATTTAGGTCTTCTGCCCATTTTTGGATTGGGTTGTTGGTTTTTTTGTTATTGAGCTGCATGAGCTGCTTGTAAATTTTGGAGATTAATCCTTTGTCAGTTGCTTCATTTGCCGATATTTTCTCCCATTCTGAGGGTTGTCTTTTGGTCTTGTTTCCTTTGCTGTGCAAAAGCTTTGAAGTTTCATTAGGTCCCATTTGTTTATTTTTGTTTTTATTTCCATTTCTCTAGGAGGTGGGTCAAAAAGGATCTTGCTGTGATTTAAGTCATGGCAGGTGGATTCTTAACCACTGTGCCACCAGGGAAGTCCCCACAATGTTTCTTGAATGATTATTAACTTAGTTACCAAAGTTCCCTACGTTTCCCTATCTGTAATCCCCTACTGAGACTTCTACAACTACCTGTATAACTATCCTATTCCATCCCTATTGTTATCACTCTCTAACATATCTCATAATTATTTGTGTACCTACCAGGAGTGCATGTGTATGTGTGTGTGTGTATATATGTGTGTGTCTTTAAGCTTGATCTGCCCTAACAAAACATCAGGCTGAGTGGCTTAAACAACAGAAATTTATTTCTCACAGTTCTGGAGGCTGATAAGTCTGAGATCACGGTGCTGGCAGGTAGGATTCATTCTGAGGCCTCTTCTCTTAACTGGTAAGTGGCTGCCCTTTCACTATGTGCTCACATGGCCTTCCATGTGGGTGCATGTGTAAGGAGAGGGAGGGAGGGAGGGAGAGAGAGACGGAGAGAGAGGGAGATTTCCTTTTTTAATAAGGCCACCCTGTCCCATCAAACTAGGGGTCCACCCTTATTACCTCACTTACCCTTAATTACCTCCTAAAAATCCTATCTCCAAATATAGTCACATTACGGGTTAGGGCTTCAACATATGAATTTTGGAGGGACACAGTTCAGTCCATATATATGTTTTACTGATTTAAAGGATCCTCTTATTACAAAAATACTAAAATATAAGTGTCTTCTATTGTAAATTCTATATAGCCAATTGTTGATTTTTGCTGAACTCTTGTATACATAGCAACATATGGTTGCAACTGATGAACCACTGTAGTTCCATGAACGTTGCTTGATATTTTTTTAAGCAGTAAGATGAAAGTGACGTATATTGAAACTTTACTCTTTCAACAATGATGTGATCAGCTTCTTTGCTGACTTGAATAATAGTTTCTGAATATTGGAAGACTGCTTACTCAGTTTTTTAATGCTATTCACAATGTAACAGCTACAGACATAACACATTTTTAAGTTTAATCTATATTATTAACATTCTCTTCATCACTTTTAAGTCTAGACTATCAGCAAAACAGTAAATCAACCCCTGATTTATGGTGTTTGCTGATATTTCCATGGTGTAAATGCTCCCACCATGATCAATTTCAAACTGTCAACATAATGTCACTGAACATGTAGTTGGGAAGAGATGAACATTACACCCCAGTATATAATATTTCCATTGTGTAGATACTATAGAAATAAATAAAATATCTAACATTGATAATGGTATACAATATAGTGATGTAGTAAAAATAATTAGGAACTGAGTTTTGAATAGTATCTATTTTTAATATAACTTATTGTAAATGTATACAATTAAAAATTTTAATAGTAGCTGTGCATAGCAGCCAGCTCACCAGTTCTTAAGAACTTGACAGTCAGCTTTTGCAAGCCAAGCCAATATGAGCTGGGTCCTACATACCGCTATGTATCTTTGTTTATGACATTCCCTGAGCCCTTTCCTCCCATTTCCTTTAGGTATTAGAATTTTCCTTAGTTAAAAAAAAAAAAAATTAAATCTTTTCCATGGAGCAACATGGCAGTTAAACCTTAATCAAGAGATTAAATTTAGCACATGAATGTAGTAGGTTATCTTGACACTGTCTCCTGATGTGATATAATATTCACAACATTCTCTAAAGAAATTCTTGACAGATTATCTACTCCAAATCAAATACAGCCCATCTAGACCTAACTTTTAGTTTACAGAATATGTAAAGAGAGTAACAAGTTAAACAACACCATGAGACAAAAATCAGAATAACTGGCCTGAACCCCTCAAAAAGTAAGTATCAGGAAGCAACCTAAATGTCCATCAACAGAGGAACGGATAAAGAAGACGTGGTACATACGTACAATGGAATATTACTCAGCCATAAAGAAGAACAAAATAATGCCATTTGCAGCAACATGGATAGACCTAGAGATTGTCATACTGAGTGAAGTAAGTCAGACAGAGAAAGACAAATATCATATGATATCGCTTATATGTGGAATCTAAAAAAATGGTACAAATGAACTTATTTACAAAACAGAAATAGAGTCACAGATGTAGAAAACAAAGTTATGGTTACCAGAGGGGAAAGGGTGGGAGGGATAAATTGGGAGATTGGAACTGACATATACAGACTACTGTAAATAAAATAGATAACCATAAGGACCTACTGTATAGCACAGGGAGGTCTACTCAATACTCTGTAATGGCCTATATGGGAAAAGAATCTAAAAAAGAGTACATATATGTATAATGTGTAACTGATTCACTTTGCTGTATTGCAGAAACTAACACAACATTGTAAAGCAACTATACTCCAATAAAACTTTTTTAAAAAGTAAGTGTCATTATAAAAGGTGGGAGAGTTATTCCAAATTAAAAGCATGTACAAAGTCATAATAGCCAAGTGCGTGGTTTGATTGTCTAGATTCTAGATTGGGAACTAGCAATAAAAGAAATTTGGGGACAACTGTATACATTTGATTATGGAATGGATATTAGATGACATTATGTGATTATTGTTAATTATTTTTGAGGGGTGTGTGATTTACAGGTAAAGTTTCTGGATGTCTGCAACTTGTATTCAAAAGTTTCAGAAAAGGGCTTCCCTGGTGGCGCAGTGCTTGAGAGTCCGCCTGCCGTTGCAGGAGACGCGGGGTCGTGCCCCGTTGCGGGAGGGTCCCACATGCCGCGGAGCGGCGGGGCCCGTGAGCCCTGGCCCCCGGGGC
>NW_006779909.1:1630008-1632341 GCF_000442215.2 Lipotes vexillifer | reverse complement strand
AAAAAAAAAAAAAAAAAAAAAAAAAAAAAAAAAGTTTCAGAAAAAAAAAAAAACTAGGTAGATGGATGGACAGATAGAACAAAAGCAAATGTAGCAAAATGTTAACAATTGTTCAATCAAGGTGGAAGATATGAGTATTCATTCTTATTCTCTGATTTCATCTCTGTGTTCATATTTTCCATATTAAAAAGTTTAGAAGGGACTTCCCTGGTTGCACAGTGGTTAAGAGTCCACCGCCAATGCAGGGAACATGGGTTTGAGTCCTGGTCCCAGAAGATCCCACATGCCGCAGAGCAGCTGAGCTGGTGCACCATGACTGCTGAGCCTACGCGCCACAACTACTGAGGCCCGTGCGACTAGAGCCCATGCTCTGTAACGGGAGGGGCCACCACAATGGGAGGCCCGTGCACTGCAGCGAAGAGTGGCCCCCGCTTGCAGCAACTGGAGAAGGCGCGCGCAACGACGAGGACCAAAAAAAAAATTTAAAAAAAGTTTAGAAGAGAACAGAAGGTATTTTGTTATAGCAATATAATGACTTCTGAGTTTTAATATGCCAAAAATCATACAGTAATTTATTATCAGGTATTGTATATAACGATCAATCAACTGACAACTATTTGGTCCTCCACTGGTATTGAAAACAAGTAATTGAAAGTGAACAGCAGCAGAATATACCACTTTGCTATAAGGGTTATTTTAAGCTGAAGGAAATTGAGAAGAAGCAGGTACAAGCTCTCTGCCCTCTCCTCCATTTGCCTAAAAACAGAACATAAATTTGTAAAGTTCTTCCCCCTCCTCTGTCTACCAGGAAGGACAAAGGTTACCCTTACCAGCCCAGACATGGCACCAAAGCAATCTATCGTACATAACAAACTTTACTAACTAACCCTTATTTTCCATTAGTTCCCGTATATATTTGCCTTCCCACAATTTGCCACCCTAGAAACTCAAAAGTCCTTTTCCTTTATTTTGTCACTTCTCTTTTGCTGAGATGCTATATAAGCCCAAGTTCTAACCACCCCTTTGAGTTACTCCCATGTGTATGAATCATGTTAATAAACTTCAGTTTGTTTTTCTTGTTACTCTTTTTTGTCAGTCTAATTTATAGGACCCCAGCCAATGAAACTAGGAAGGGTAGAGGGAAAAGACTTTTTTCCTGCCATGCAAAAGTCACCCAGATTGCAAAAGGATTTGTTTACATGGTTACTGAGTCAAATTTTTTCTCAATATCTAACCTGATATTTTAAATTGTCCCTTTGTTCAGTGCTCTAGAAAATTTGACAGCTACTGAGACTCAGAAGACTGAGTAAGATGCCTTTCAAAATGTGAAAAGGAGGTCAGAAAGAACCAGTGTGACAAGTTCTTAGAAAGATAACTTTTAGGAAAACAAGTACATGGAAGTTATGGTTTGGTCCATTCCATTAAAACTATCAGTGCCAGGGGATTCCCTGGTGGCGCAGTGGTTGGGAGTCCGCCTGCTGATGCAGGGGACGCGGGTTCGTGGCCCTGTCCGGGAGGATCCTACATGCCGCGGAGCGGCCGGCCCGTGAGCCATGGCCGCTGAGCCTGCGCCTCCGGAGCCTGTGCTCTGCAGCGAGAGAGGCCGCGGCGGTGAGAGGCCTGCGTACTGCAAAAAACCAAACCAAAACAAAACAACAACAAAAAACTATCAGTGCCAGTATATCTTTTAGAAAACCTTTTTGTACTTTCAGGGGTACATGTGTCACAGAAGTTAATCGTTTGCCATATTTATATTGTTTCTTTTTTTATAAAACAATACATATACAGTTGAAACCCATCCCCATTCCATTATCCTAACTATCCAGAGCTACCTCTTCAGTGAACTTTCTGTTCATGTTTTTATAGTTGTCTTGCATATGTATTTAGTACCTAGGTACATGGAGAATAAAATACAGTACAGTTTTGTATCCTTCTACACTTTTAATAGATGGTACCATACTTCATGTATCCTCTTAGAAACCTACTTTTTTTCAGTCAACATTTTGCTTAAGATGTATCTGCGTTAGTCCACCTAGACTTAGTTTACTTATTCTAGTGATAATTACTACATCCTACAGTATTTATGAATTACAAAAATTAATCTCAGTGATGAACATTTAGTTTTTCCCCTTTAAAAATCAATTTGGGGGGCTTCCCTGGTGGCGCAGTGGTTGAGAGTCCGCCTGCCGATGCAGGGGACACGGGTTCGTGCCCCGGTCCGGGAAGATCCCACATGCCGCGGAGCGGCTGGGCCCGTGAGCCATGGCCGCTGAGCCTGCGCGTCCGGAGCCTGTGCTCCGCAACGGGAGAGGCCACAACAGTGAGAGGCCCGC
>NW_006779909.1:1618645-1629739 GCF_000442215.2 Lipotes vexillifer | reverse complement strand
ACCGGGGCACGAACCCGTGTCCCCTGCATCGGCAGGCGGACTCTCAACCACTGCGCCACCAGGGAAGCCCTAGAGTAAATATTTGAAGTGGAATGGGTAAGCCATAGGGTATCTTCAACCTTGCATATAAAAATAATTGCAAATTTACTCCTCTGAGTGGGTGTACTTAGTGTATGAGAATATCCCTAAGCCCTGCCAACACTTGTTATTTTTAGTTCTCACCAATCTTATGTGTATGAAATGGCATATCATTGTTTTAATTTGCATTTTCCTAAGTAGCAATGAGGTTGAGCATCTTTTCACAACTTTATTGGCCATTTAGGTTTTCTCTTCTTTTGCCTCTCTTTCTATTGTGTTGTTTGTCTTTTATTATTATTATCCATTATTATTTGTTGGAGTTTTAAAAATTTAAGTTTAAATGTTAAAATTATGTTTTGATACTAGTCCTTTGTTATGAGTTGAAAAATGTCCTTTCCCTTTCAAAGCTGAATCAAAATACTAAGTGAATACATGGGGGATGGATGGAGGAACAATCTGTCCCACAACCTTAGACCCCAAGCTGAAGTAGAAACTGCCAGGCCTGGCTCCATGAAGCTGCTAAATTAAGATAAATGAAAAGGGGGCACAAGCCAGGTTGCTCTCCAAATCCTGCTGATTTATGAAAGATGATATTCCCCATCAAAACTCTTTTTAATAGTTTGACTTTGTTTTCCTGACTGAATCAACTTAATCATATTATTCTAACAATTGAGTTATTTTGATTTTATTCTCTTTGCCTCTTCTGCGTTCTCAGATGTGCTGAAAATACACTAAAAAGGACCACAGATCTACATCTACATGTACAGCCTACAATGGAGGTTCTAGAAAGATTTCAAAGAAGAAATAATTTCTTTTGAATGGATAAAAATAAGGGGATAACTACCATTCTTACAAATGGTGCTCACTTTTAGTGACAGATTTTCTTTTTCTATTGTCTTTCCCTGGAGCTAAGCCTCTCAAAGTCAGACTGTATTTTCTCCATTTCTGTGTCATTCCCCCAGACTTCAAACAAAACTATAGATGCTGATATGGATCCCAGGACAGTGTTTCAGGAAATTTAGGGACAGCATAAAATATACTGAGGTCATAGTGGGAGAAGTTGAAACCACTTTGCCAAGACATTTGGTTCTGTAAGAGCTTTCGCTGTTAATGTTGACTATTGAATGCCATGACATCTATCATTTCTCTTCTGTGGGAAGTATTGTGAATAGTTTTGTGATTTGTGTTATGTTTAATGTATGAATGATATTTAACCCCCTTCTTTTTGTTTTTTAACAATTGGAATTTGTCTTTTTTTCCCCTAGTGTATTTCTTTACTTTCTTCTTTGATCCATCTGTTTGGTAGTGTTAATTAAATAAGGAGGCCATTAGACCAAGGTGGTTCTAATACCTTATCAGCCTACTAAGCAAACCAAAACCTAAGCCTGTTCATACCTCAAGGTTAAGAAATCAAAACCTAAGGACAACCAATTGTAAACAGCCAACTAAGCTTTTCCAAATAAGGCAAACATTTAAGCTGTAGCCAATCAGTTTCCTTGCTTTGCTTCTGCCCTTCTATAAAAGTCTTTCCCCTAGTTCCTGTCAGTGGAGCTTCTAAGTACTTCTGGTTTGGCAGTGCTGGATTAGAATTGCTTTTTGCTGAAATAAACTCTTAACATTTTTAATATACCTCAGTTTATCTTTTAACAGTCCTGAGATAACTTCCCAAATCTACATGGTCATCTTAGTCAGGACTCTCTTGATTGCAAGTTACAGAAATTAGGCCCAAATGGACTTAAGGGGGAAAAGGGACAAAATATTGATAATTGGCTACTTTGAAGAGACCAGAGTTAAACGATCTTGTAACAGGCATGACTGGGCCTAAGAGTACAAATGATATCAAAAGAATCTGTGTTCTGGTTTCTGCTTACTTCTGAGTTGACTTCATTGTCAAGCTGATCCTCCCCTAACTCCAATTCATATTCCACCAGGTTAGCAAGACCAGCCCATAGAAAGTGCTTCTTGCCTGGTACTTTCAAATAATGGTCCAAGCTTGATTCTCGGTGGGTCAAGTCTGGTCCTATAAATTCTTAAACCTATCGGTGAGACAGAAGGACCAGGCTTGGGTCATTCACCCACATTTGTTTAAATGGAATAGTAAGAGGAATATGTGTGGCATCAGCCTCATCTGAAACTCTGAGTATGTTGCTATGAAAAGAATGAGGTATGCATGCCAGGAAAGCAAAAACAATATAATTCCACTTCAATCATTTTTTTAGCTCATGCTTTTTATATTTTTGCTTTTTTTTTCAGTGCCTGTCAATCAGTTTCTACTTGATAAGAGTTTCCATAGGATGAGAGTCAAGTTCTAAGTTTTACCCAGCTTTCAATTTTAATTGAAAGAAAGAAAATTCTGCTGTAACACAAACCCTGTAGCTGAAGCAGTTGGCTACCAAGAGGCCATTACTCCATTTGGCTAGAAATTGGCTGATGGAGCAAGAATTGATTCCAGAGTTATTGATGATTTGGCTCTTCCCAGTTTTCAAGGGGAATTCTACTGAACCATCAAGTCATCAATTTGCTCATTTCTGCTTCCATCAGTGATTAATGATGCTGTGGTTGGATAGAGCATTTTTGCAATTGCTAAGTGCTGAGTCATTCATCTCATTAGGAATACATTCCTACTTTTATTTGCTGCCCCAAAGTAAGCTCCATAAGCTCTGCAGTTATAGTGTGAGGTCTTAATTTGTGTGTGTGTGTGTGTGTGTGTGTGTGTGCGCGTGCGCGTGTGCACGTGCTCCTGCCTTTGTCCTTGACTAAGCTATTTTTAATCTCTGTAATTAATCAGCAGTGTTTATTATTTTAGTTTTCTATTACTGTTTAAAGAAATTACCACTAATTCGGTGCCTTAAGATAGCAAAAATTTACCATCTTACAGTTCTGGAGGTCAGAAGTCCCACATAGGTCTCCCTGGGCTAAAATCAAGGTATCTGCAGGACTCTATTCCTCTTTTGGAGACTGTAGGGGGAAATTCATTTCCTTGCCTTTTCCAGCTTTTAGAGGCTACTCCATTCCTGGCTTCTTGAACCCCTTTTCCCATCTTCAAAGCCAGCAATGTTGCATCTTTCTGACCATCCTTCTGTGGTTAACAGCACCCTCTGACTGTTTTGCTTATCCTCTTCCACATTTAAGGACCCTTGTGATTACATTGGGCTCACCTGGATAATCCAGGATACTCTCTCTGTACTAAGGTCAGCTGATTAGCCATTTTAATTCTATCTGCAAACTTAATTCCCCTTCACCATGTGACCTAACATAGTTACAGGTTCTAAGGATGAGAATGTGGACATCTTGGAGGTAGGGGGAGGCAAGCACTATTCTGCCTTTCACATCCTCAGACATGTAAAAAGTTCTGTCTGGATGGAGGTGGGGTTGACTTCCCTACCCACCCACTCCTGTAGAAAAATCCAGTTTTGCTTCCATTTGTAAATTCATTCAACATTTCTTTACTCCATATAAATTTGACTTCTCCTTTGAACCACTTTTAAGAAATTTCCCAGTTCTCTCATCACTTAATGAGCTACAGAAAATCTTTGACATATGTTTACACATAATTTCTTATTTTATAAATATTATACATTTATAATATGTCATAGTTTTACCTTGTTTTGAAAATATATCAGACACTTAGCTACTAGAGATAGAAATAAATAAATAAATAAATATATATATATATATATATATATATATATATATATATATATATATATATATATATGTTGGGCTACACCCCATAGGCTTGGAAGCCCTGCACTTGCCCAGCTTTAAGACAGAAGAAAGAGCATAGAGTCAGCAACAGAGACTTCAGTGGTTTAATGGACAGGGGTATTTACATGTCTGAAGCAAGGTCCTGGAGCGACACCCCTACCGTGGATAATGGGCAGGACGTGGCAGTAGTGTTTGCTCCGGGGTGGTGGTGGTGGAGGTGGGGACCTTGGAGGGGATTGGGGGTTACCAGTTATGGGGGAGCTGACATCAGTTTGGCTCATCGGTTACCAGGGAAACTAGCAGAGGGGTACACCCCTCACCACCCCTTTGATATGCTATCTTGGTGGCTAAAGTTAGAATGATCTTTAGCTGGGGCCTGGGGCAAGTATGTAGGAAGCTCGGTCAGGTGAGTAGGGTGAAGCAGGCACTGGTCGAGCAGGGGATGGACAGAGAGCAAGAGAACAGCCATCTTGGGTGGCCTGATCATATATATACACACTAGAGATGTTTTCTAGGGCTTCAGAAAATGAGGATATCCACCACCTCTTCTATCTTCTTATAATTTCAACATGGGCAGGAGATGGACCTGGCTGGGACTGTACTGCCTACTGGTTGAAAGTCAAAGATCAGGTTACTTCCCCCGACATGTGAAACTCACTTTTTTTTGTTTTTTTTGAGGCACAAAATAAGATCATATTTAATTTAATGCTGAAAGAAACTCACGTTTGTATAACAATCAATTCAAGGGAATTGTTTCAAATCATCTGTTCGTTACTCTACCTGGATCCCAGAAGTTTTAAAATCTACATCTTAAAGCTGACAATTAGCTTTCACCCTACCTCTAGTCATTGACCGACAAATAGTGTTTCGGCAAGATTAAATGAAAAATTTAAACGTTTCTGGGTAAAAGCGTAAAGTCCAGTTACTCTTCACAAGGATGTTGGAGAGTTCTCTGTTCTGATGAGTAGCAATTACCCTAGTTCTATTTTCTTTCATCTCAGGCACCTAAACTCACCCTGACAGAGTAACTTACTTTACCCTACCTATTGAAACACAACATCCCAGTAGATCAAAATTTCCAGTAGTCTAGAAGAAACAAGGAAAATACGAGACAATAAACTCGACGTATCCTTATTAGTGTGAAAATTAATAAAGGGAAAGCTCACTAAAATGGAGTCAGGAGGCCAGAAGGGGGAGCTCTCATGCACACACCACTCAGCATCAATACTGATCCCAATAGGAAGAGATGTACTTCGCATCTCCAGCAGAAAGTGACACTACTTTACCACCATCAGCCAGAGGAAGAAAGATATTCTCCTTGCCTGGCAAGAGCTCATCCAGTGACGGACTGTCACAACTCAGCCAGTGAAAGGCCACTGTACCTCGAACTCCCAAATTCTTGTAATGTACTTTTTGTTTATAACAGCTCATCCTAACTTCCCCTTCTCTTCTATGAGTTTCCCCTCCTTTGTTTTAAAGGGCTTGCATGTAGTTCACCATACTTGCATGTCCCAAATAACAATTCTTTCCTGCTCCTGCATAAACTTGTTTTGCTGGTCAAATAACTGGCTGTTTTATTGTTTTAGGCTAACATTACCAATCCAAATCCTTTTCATTTGCTACTTTGACACAGAGGAACTGGACGGTAGCTCTATAGATTAAGATTGTCCTACCCATCTGTGCTTTAATTATAACAAAATTTCAGTAAAATAAAAATGAGTAATAAATTATGCTGATAATAATAATAATAAAATGAGTATCACATAATGGAATTTGTAGGCTTGTTAGAAACCTGAAAAAGTCACTTTGTGTTCTAAATGGTATTTAAGTGTATTTATCCTTTTCATCAGAGTCAAAAGGAATAGTTTTTATTTCTTTTTAATGTGCATATCTTCTCTCCATTAGTAACGAAAATAATTTGCATTTTAGATGATAGACTTACTATGCTTTAATATTTTTTCATTATGAAAATAATATATGCTTATATTAGAAAATTTGGGGAAAAAATTTTAAAGTAAGAGGAAAAGTTATTTACAGTACCACCATCCAGACAACCATTAGCTTTTATTAATGCCTAAGTGTTTGTTGGACTTTTCTCTTACATTGTAATATTCATCCACATAAAATTTTTTTTTATATTACTCTTTTCACATAATACAATAAACAATCCTATGTTGTTACTTAAGTTTTATTGGCTACATAGTATTTCACAAGCTAGGTATTCCATAGTTTAAGTAATATTGTTATATTTGTTATCTTTATGGCTATAATAGGAATTTGACTGTTATGGTGGCTTAAAAGATATTTATTCATTTTTTATTACTGCTTGATAATTAAATAATTCATATAAGAAGAACAAAATTCTGTAGTTAACATTTTCAAAATATAAAATTCAGATTTTTTTTTATTGAAAAAATTCTGCAATAGAACCTTAAAACAAACAAACAGGGACTTCCCTGGTGGTGCAGTGGTTGAGAATCCGCCTGCCAAGGCAGGGGACACCGGTTTGAGCCCTGGTCGGGAAGATCCCACATGCCGCGGAGCAACTAAGGCGCCACAAGGACTTCCCTGGTGGTGCAGTGGTTGAGAATCCGCCTGCCAAGGCAGGGGACACCGGTTTGAGCCCTGGTCGGGAAGATCCCACATGCCGCGGAGCAACTAAGCCCGGGCGCCACAACTACTGAGCCTGCGCTCTAGAGGCTTTGAGCCACAATTACTAAGCCTGTGTGCCACAACTACTGAAGCCCGAGCACCTACAGCCCGTGCTCCGCAACAAGAGAAGCCACGACAACGAGGAGCCCGCACACTGCAATGAAGAGTAGTGCCCGCTCGCCGCAACTAGAGAAAGCCTGCGCACAGCAACGAAGACCCAGTGCAGCCAAAAAATAAAAAAGCCTTTAAAACTCAATGCAAATCACTAGACTATTTGTCCATGAATTCAACTACAGTTTTAAAGACAATAAGAAATTCTCCTTTTCCTTGACATCAGTATCATTTTTACCCATATTGTATAACAATAGACATATATTGATCACTGACCATAAGCTTAGTAAGAGCAGCTTGTAAAAGTAGGCACTGATCATATAATACAAACGTAAAATGGAAGTCAGTTTTAAGCACTGGTTCCTTCCATTTTATTCAGAGCTGTTTTTTCAACATTCATTCATTTATTCATTAAATATTGAAGGATCACTAACTAGGTACCAGACACTGGAGAAAGGATAGTTAATAAAAGAGCTGAGGGCCCTGTCCTCTTACAGCTTTCATTCTAGGGCTGGCTGGGTCGTCTTCAAACTATTTATTATGGCATATTCAATGCCCTCTGGGATCTGGCTGCTAATGATGAAGAATCAGAACACTGTGCTGAGTTACTCAAAAGGCACTGCCCCTCTCTTGGCACTCATGTCCTCTGTGGTAGCTAGTTAATATGAACGTGACCACTCCTACTCCTAGACCTGACGTTGTAAAGGGAGGGAATGTTTATGGAAGCTCAGGAAAAGAAAGCCATGTGGAGAGCAGCAGCTGTAACCTTTGGTCTAAGAGGCAGCCATTCTGCAGCAACCCCACAGGGAGAAAGCCAGGGATTAAAAACAAAACAAAACAAAACAACTCTGTTCCTACCTCCCTCTGATATCCTACCAGGGATCCTCATTGCCCAAATCCAAATTGAAGCTAAAAAGCAAGGGTGACCATTGATGCAGCTCATGTAATCAGCTTCCCAGGGCTAAGGACTGAGCAGAGAAAGGTAGAGAGTGGATCTGGAGGGACAAACAGAAGATATTCAGCACAAACCCTATGAAATGGGTAGTATTAGTGTGCCCATTTTACAGATGTGGGAACTGAGGTACCCACAGTAATGTGCCCATTAGATAATGGGGGGTGCAAAACTGGCATTTAAATCCAGAGTCTGTGTATTTATTATCTATACTGCCATTCTTTCTCCATATCTCCCAAATAGTGCCATACACAGGAGAGGTCCTCAGTAAATACCTTTTGAAAGATAGGAAAAGGAAAGGAAGGAAAAGGAAGGAAAGTAAGGAAAACGAAAAGGAAAGAGGAAATAAACTAAACTATTTGTGAAGAATTCAAGTTAACTCTCTAGAAGAATATCCTGGGTTAACAAAGGGAACAAATGCTCATCTGGCAAATTTTCATGAACCAGATAAATCCTGGTTTTTAAGGATTGCTCAAGTTTACTCCCTCTGAAGGTGAGGGGTGTGAATCAGAGAGGTTCTATCCAAGGCTCTGTCTTCATGATTCTCTGTAATCAAAAAAAATTTTTTTTACTGTGGTAAAATATACATGACATAAAATTTACCGTTTTTTAAAAATAAATTTATTTATCTTTTTTTTTTGGCTGCATTCAGTCTTTGTTGCTGTGCACGGACTTTCTCTAGTTGCGGCAAGCGGTGGCTACTCTTTGTTGTGGTGCGCGGGCTTCTCGTTGCAGTGGCTTCTCTTGCTGAGGAGCACAGGCTCTAGGCGTGTGGGCTTCAGTAGTTGTGGCATGTGGGCTCCGTAGTTGTGGCTCACAGCCTCTAGAGCTCAGGCTCAGTAGTTGTGGCGCATGGGCTTAGTTGCTCCGTGACATGTGGGATCTTCCCAGACCAGGGCTTGAACCCATGTCCCCTGCATTGGCAGGCAGATTCTTAACCACTGCACCACCAGGGAAGTCCCAAATTTACTATTTTTAAGTGTACATTTCAGTGGCATTAAATACATTCACATTGTTGTGTAACAATTACCACCATCCATCTCCAGAAATTCTTCACCTTCCCAAATTGAAACTCTGTACCCACTAAACAATAACTCCTTATTCCTCCTCTTCAGCCACTGGCAACCATCATTCTTCTTTCTGTCTCTATGAATTTGACTATTCTATGTACCTTATATAAAAGGAATCCTATTGGTACAGCCACTATGGAGAACAGTATGGAGGTTCCTTAAAAAACTAAAAGTAGAGTTACCATATAATCCAGCAATCCGACTCCAGGGCATATATCCAGAGAAAACCATAATTTGAAAAGATGCATGCACCCCAATGTTCATTGCAGCACTATTTACAATAGCCAGGACATGGAAGCAACCTAAATGTCCATTGATAGAGGAATGGATAAAGAATATGTGGTACATATTTACAGTGGAATATTACTCAGCCCTAAAAAGGAATGAAATAATGCCATTTGCAGGGACACGGATGGACCTAGAGATTGTCACACAGAGTGATTAAGTCAGAAAGAGAAAGACAAATATCATATAACATCGCTTATATGTGGAATCTAGAAAAATGGTACAGATGAACTTATTTGCAAAACAGAAATAGAGTCACAGATGTAGAAAACAAACTTATAGTTACCAAGGGGGAGGAGGGTGGTATGAATTGGGAGATTATGACTGACATATATACACTACTATATATAAAATAGGTAACTAATGAGAACCTACTGTATAGCACAGGGAACTCTACTCAATGCTCTGTGGTGACCTAAATTGAAAAGGAATCTAAAAAAGAGTGGATATATTTGTATGTGTAAGTGATTCACTTTGCTGTACAGCAGAAACTAACACAACATTGTAAAACAACAACAACAAAATATGGATCCCCAAAAATTTAATAAAAAAATAAAAGGAATAATATACTATTTGTCCTTTTGTATCTGGTATGTTTCATTTAGCATAATGCTTCAAGGTTCATCCATGTTGTAGCATGTATCAGAATTTCATTCCTTTTTAAGGCTATATATTGCATTGTACATATATACCCCATTTTATCTATTTACCCATCAATGGACATTTGGGCTGTGTCAATCTTTTGGCTATGGTGAATGACACCACCATGAACAGTGGTGTACAAATATCTGTTTGAGTCCCTGCTTTTAATTCTTTCAGATATATACCCGGAAATGAAATTGTAGGATTACACAGTAATTCTATGTTTAATTTTTTGAGGAAATGTCATACTATTTTACATAGTGGCTGCACCATTTTTCATTCCCATCAGCATTGCATATGGGTTCCAATTTCCCCCTATCCTTTCCAACACTTGTTGTTTTCTGTTTTGTCTTGTTTTTAATAGTAAACATCCTAAATTTTGGCTTTGATTTACATTTTCTTAATGATTAGTGGTGTCAAGCATCTTTTCATGTGCTTATTGGCCATTTATATATCTTCTTTGGAAAAACGTCTAGTCAAGTCTGTTATGGCCTGAAGTGTGTCCCCCCCCACCAAAAAAAAAAATTCGTATGTAGAAACCCTAACCCTCACCTCCTAAGAATGTGACTGTATTTGTAAATAGAGCCTTTAAAAAGGTAACTAAGTTAAAACGAAGCCATTAGAGTGGGCCCTAATCCAATCTGACTGGTTATAAGAAGAGGAGGTTTGAAGACACCAGGTATATATCAGGGATGTTTGTGCACAGAGAAAAGAACACAGGGAGGAGGTGCCATCTGCAAACCAAAGAGAGAGGCCTTGGGAGAAACCAAAACTGCAGACACCTTGATCCTAGACTTCCAGCCTCCAGCACTGTAAGAAAATAAATTTCTCTTGTTTAAGCTACCTAGCCTGTGGTATTTGTTATGGCAGCTCTGGCAAATTAATATATAAGTCCTTTGTCCATTTTTTAAATTGGGTTGTTTGATTATTTGTTTTTGAGTTGTCAGAGTTTTTTTTTATATATCCTACATATTAATCTCTTATTAGATAAATGATTTGCAAACATTTTTCTCCCATTCATTGGGTTGCCTTTTCACTCTGTTGATAGTATCCTTTGATGCACAAAAGTTTTTAATTTTAATGAAGTCCACTTTATCTATTTTTTCTTTTGTTCCGTGTGCTTTTGATGTCATATCTAAGAAATCATTACCAAATCCAATGTCATGAAGCTTTCCCCCTATGTTTTCTTCTAAGAGTTTTATAATTTTAGCTTTTACACTTAGGCCTTTAAGCCTTAAAAGTTATTTGTTGAGCACCTAATCTATTTACAGAATTAGGTATTGAGGGGGTAACAAAAAAATGCTAAACTTTCTTTTTAGTAGGCAATGTGTGATACAGAAACTAATGCAAATAAGAAAGAAACATGCGCTTATAAAAAATTACCAATCGAGTGCTTTTGGAAGTTTCATAGGAATGACAGCTCAGGGAGGATTTCGTGGATGACATTTGAGCAAGCACTTGAGAGATATTTAGATTTAAACTTATAGAGATTGGGTAGGTGGGCATTCCAGGCTGAGGGCATATTGTGAGCATGCACGGGAACTAGTGGTAGTTCATTGGCTAATGTGTGGAATATGTGTAAAAGAACAGCAGGAA
>NW_006779909.1:1593441-1618587 GCF_000442215.2 Lipotes vexillifer | reverse complement strand
AGGAATTAAAGCGCAAAAGACAGGGCTTCCCTGGTGGCTCAGTGGTTAAGAATCCACCTGCCAATGCAGGGGACACAGGTTCGAGCCCTGGTCTGGGAAGATCCTACATGCCATGGAGCAACTAAGCCCATGTGCCACAACTACAGAGCCTGTGCTCTAGAGCCCGTGTGTTACAACTACTGAGCCCGCGTGCCACAACTACTGAAGCCCATGCGCCTAGAGCTTGTGCTCCGCCACAAGAGAAGCCACTGCAATGAGAAGCCCACACACCGCAACGAAGAGTAGCTCCGACTCACCGTAACCAGAGGAAGCTCACATGCAGCAACAAAGACCCAACGCAGTCAAAAATAAATTTAAAAAACAAAAAGCCCAAAGACAAGCCAAATGCATGCATGGGAGAGAGAACAAACCAGAAAATGGTTAATTAAATCCAAGACATCCCTACTGCAAAGGGTTCTAGGTTACCTTTCTGGGCTGTTAACCAAACCTGGGAAATCTATTGTTCTGCACAGCTTGTAGACTAATAAGGAAACCTATAAGTATGAGGTGTTATGCCACGGATAAATTCCTGTGATCCATAGTCTCACCTTGTCCCACAGTAAGCTAGGGAAGGGTCAATCATGTTGGCTTACTCTGGCCCCAAGCTGGTTTAGCAGCACGTCCTGAGTCTAATAATGCTCCTGTATTCTAGTTGAGCTGCCACAGAAGGCTGAAACCTGACAGCATCGCCTTAACAAGGCATAAATGGTTTTCCACTTCTGTAAATGAGGGGCAGATTCTAGGTCTTTGGTCTGGATCTTTCCACACACTGATATTTCTGGGTACATCTCCCAGTTCAGCTTTCCACAGGCACTACCTAATATTTTGGGAGAAACCCATGCATTTCTTTTTAGATGTACAACAATTAGCATGTTTCTGAAAGTAATCTACAAAAGGGGTACCTTTTATTTCCAAAGTATTTCAGCATAATAGATAAGCAATAATAATAATTATTAAAAGCTATCATAGGGAGTTCCCTGGTGGCCTAGTGGTTAGGATTCTGGGCTTTCAATGCCATGGCCCAGGTTCAGTCCCTGGTTGGGGAACTGAGATCTCGCAAGCCACGCGGAGTGACCAAAAAAAAAAAAAAAAAAGAGCTACCATTACCTATCTAGAGATAGTCCCAGAATTTTATTCTATGCACAGATATCACATATATACTAAAACTCTTGCTTTTAATATGTTCACCAGTTCTTCCTGGAAGTCCTCCAAGGACACCTCACTTATACTTGAAAAAACCTTTTATCTATTTTATTTATTTATTTATTTTGGTCACATCTTGTGAGATCTTAGTTCCCCTGACAGTGACAGGGCCGAGTCCTAACCACTGGACTGCCAGGGAATTCCCTTTTTAAAAAATATTTATTTACTTATTTATTTGGTTGCACCAGGTCTTGGTTGCGGCAGGCAGGGTCCTTAGTTATGGCATGCGAACTCTTAGTTGCGGCATGCATATGGGATCTAGTTCCCTGACCAGGGAGCAAACCCGGGCCCCCTGCGTTGGGAGCACAGAGTCTTAACCACTGCACCACCAGGGAAATCCCGGGAATTCTCTTTTTAGAACTGAGTTTCCTTGTTTGCCAAGTCGGGGAAAGTAAAAACAAACACTCAACAATATCTATTATCATTAGCATTATTATCAAACCAGTCTATCAGCTTCAGTCATCACATGGCTGAATTTCTGCCTTACGGCAGCTGCCGTAACCCTAATCCCCTGCCTGAAAGCCTCTTTGGCAAAGCTCTGCCTTGGGCGCTATACCTAATGCAAACTTCAATGTCCATGCCAAAGGGCATCGTCCAGCTAAGCCTCCAGTCCTTCCCAACCTTCCAGTGCTCACATGCCAGTACTCTGTCGTGAACAGCGGTGGGGAAAAGGGCCTGCTTTGGATTACATGTGGTCATTGAGTTTGGCAAAGCAGCTTTGTCTTCATCAGAAGTGGATTTACTGTGAAGTTAAAGAAGCTTATGCTTCAGTTCCCTTTACTTGTGTGGGCTCTTTCCAAGACCCTGCGTTGTGTTTACAGTTAAGACTACTATCTCTTTCTATTCTAGCTTCTTATCTCCCTTGTGTCAAAGGGCCCTAGTGGCTGCAGGAATTTTGAGAATCCAGCAAAAGGAAAGTTGACTTGCAAACACACTTAGTTTAGGTTTAGTGGGATATAGTTAGGTGGTCCCTAGTCACCTTGATGTATAGGTATTTAGTTATGTTAAGACATTCAGGCTTAGGAATGGCTTCCAAGAATATTCCTACCACTGCGTGGACTTACTAGTGCTGTGATATGAAGGTGCAAGAGTAGAGGTGATCTGAACATGACTTACAGCATCTTGCAGTAAAAGAAAGACTAAAATATGTGGAACTGAAACCGTGTACCTCAGATTGGGACTTGAACCCATGTGGCTGGGTCTTGAACCCAGCCAAAACCCACCATCTTCCGAGATCACACACCTGGCTTCAGGACTTAATGAAGCTCAGGTTCTTGATGTCTCATTGTAGAAAGAATTCAGTGAGAGACAAAGTGATAGGTAAGAAGTGGATTTATTTAGAGAGAAAAACACTCCACAGACAGAGTGTGAGCCATCTCAGAAGAGGAGAAAGGCACCAGGGTATGGGGTTGTCAGTTTTTATAGGGGTGGGTAATTTCATAGGCTAATGAGTGGAAGGAGTATTCCAGCTGTTTCGGGGAGGGGGGGGTATTTCCAGAAATTGGGCCACCGACGACTTTTTGACCTTTATGGTTGGCCTTGGAACTGTCATGGCGCCTGTGGGTGTGTCATTTAGCTTGCTGATGTGTTACAGTGAGCATATACTGAGGCTCATAGTTTCAGAACTATTCTCTGTTGTTCTATGGAAAATTCTTCCAATCATCTGATATGCAAAATTGTAAGTGAATGATTGGGTTTTCATCAAGACTTAGTTGAAATGGAATTTCTCTCCTGTCAGCAGCACACTTGATAATGCAGCTAATGCAATTAAAAATGTGCCACCACAGATTACTTAATAAGCTAATTAATGAAGAGGAGTAAATCATATGGATACTTTGGAAAAATATTTAAATTTAAATTTCTTGCTATTTGGACATGCAATACTGCTGTCAATGAAGATAACACAAAACTTATAATGAAACAGGAGGGAAGGGGGCAGGGCACAACCTTTAAAAGAATGACATGGCCATAGGACATGACAAAAACTGGTTAAAATCAACTAGGTTCAAGATGGCAGACGAGTCAACTTCCAGTAGACCTTGAGTCTCATTATACGCTCATTGTAATCCATTAGCATGCTAAATGACACACCCACCAGTGCCAGAACAGTTCCAAGGCCAACCATCAAACATCAAAAAGTGGGCAGTAGCCCAATTCCTGAAAATCTCCGCCCCTTCCCCAAAATAGTTGGAATAATCCTCCTGCTCATTAGCTTATGAAATTACCCAGCCCATAATAACTAACCACCCCATAGGTTGGGGCCTCTTGCCTTCTGAGATGGCCTATACTCTGTCTGTGGAGTGTGTTTCTCTCTAAATAATTCCACTTTTTACCTATCACTTTGTCTCTCACTGAATTCTTTCTACGATGAGACATCAAGAACCTGAGCTTCATTAAGTCCTGAGACCAGATGTGTGACCTCAATTAAAAGACCGAGGGCTCAAGTCCCAATCTGAGTTGCACGGTTTCAATAATGTCCAACTACCATGAGTTTCCTCAATTCAAGGATCATGGATTCACTACATAAGAACACTTATTTGAAAGGCCTTCATATATTCTTATAGTTCATACATGAAAGAAACTTGATTGCAGTTTTCTCAGATTTGACGATAATTCTAAAAATTTAATTACCAGGAATGTCATATGAATCTGAAAGGAAATTTCCTAAATTATCAGTAACAATTTTTTCCAATCAATCATGCTAAAGGAAAGATCTTTCTGATCTCGCTGCAGAAAATAAGATTGCAAAACTGCTTTCTTGGGGCTTCCCTGGTGGCACAGTGGTTGGGAGTTCGCCTGCCGATGCAGGGGACAGGGGTTTGTGCCCCGGTCCGGAAGGATCCCACATCCCGCGGAGCGGCTGGGCCCATGAGCCATGGCCACTGGGCCTGCGCGTCCGGAGCCTGTGCTCCGCAACAGGAGAGGCCACAGCAGTGAGAGGCCCGCGTACCGCAAAAAAACCCAAAAAACAAAAAAAACCCTGCTTTCTTGTGAAGAGATCAGAGAGTTTACAGTCAAAACATGTATGGGAAAAATTATTAGAAAGGTGTATGAGGTAATTGATTAAAAAACATACTATGTTATTTCCCTAGATTTTTTATGATACTTGTGGTATTTGTTAGTCCTAAAGTCTTGTAATATTTTGAGATTTTTTTTCACATTCTAAATAAATTTTCATTTGCATAGCCTAACTTTATTATTTTGTTAATATTTATTTATTTATTTGTCTGCGTCAGGTCTCAGTTGTGGCAAGCGGGATCTTCACTGCAACATGCAGATGTGGGATCTTTCATTGTGGCATGCGGGCTTCTCTAGTTGTGGCACTTGGGCTTTCTAGTTGTGGTGCGTGGGCCCAGCTGCCCTGCAGCAGGTGGGATCCCAGTTCCCCAATCAGGGATCGAACTTTCATCCCCTGCGTTGGAAGGCAGACTCCCAACCACTGGACCACCAGGGAAGTCCCTGTGTAACTTAACTTTATATTAGTAATGTGGAGTTTTTTCCTTAGAGAATGTCCCTAAATATGTATATGCTTCAGGTCCCTCAAAACCTGGTCTTCATTCATTTATGCAACAAATATTTGTAGAATACCTACTATGTGTCAGATGCTGTTTGTTGCCGAGAGCACAAGCAGTGAGAAAATCAGACACAGGTTGCCACATAGAATTTCTACCTAGAGTTTCACAGCATCCCTCCTGAAGAGCTGCATCAAATTCTGGTCCTCACCTGCCAAATCGGAGGAGATTAAACTCGGTTCTGGGCCACCTTCTGGGGGAAAATTTTCTTCTCATTCAGGTTACATGTCCCTCAAGGGAGCGCTGTGGCTCTGTTCTGTGTTGTCATCATTCTGGCACTCAGGCTGCAGGAGCATGTGATCTTGTAGCACAGGGAAAAGAGAATTGATAGATCATGAGATGGTTTTCAAAGCACCTGCTCAGAGTGGTATATGTCATTGCCACTCACATTTTATTGGTCAAGGCAAGTCACATGACCAAGCCTGAAGCTAATAGGGTGGAAACTAGAGTTCTCCAATAGTGAAGGACTCCAAACATGGCTGTACATATTTGACACAATAATACAGGCTACCTCATAAGCCCTCAGGGGTTGATTAGAGATAAAGATATTTGAAATGTTTGTAAGATACATCTCTAGAATGTTGGCTTTCAAATATCCATTTGTAGGGTGTCATTAAAACTAATAAACACACGTGTAATCATGTTGTCTTTACTGAAATACTTTAAAGTAGGTTATAGATCAGAACGCTCCAACAGAAATATAATGCAAGCCATGTATATAATTTAAAATATTCTGCTAGGGCTTCCCTGGTGGCACAGTGGTTAAGAATCTGCCTGCCAATGCAGGGGACACGGGATCGAGCCCTGGTCCGGGAAGATCCCACATGCCACGGAGCAACTAAGCCTGGGCGCCACAACTACTGAGCCTGCGCTATAGAGCCCGTGAGCCGCAACTACTGAGCCCACGTGCCACAACTACTGAAGCCCACGTGCCTAGAGCCCGTGCTCCGCGACAAGAGAAGCCACCGCAATGAGGAGCCCGCGCACCACAAGGAATAGTAGCTCCTGCTCGCCACAGCTAGAGAAAGCTCCTGCGCAGCAACAAAGACCCAACACAGCCAAAAATAAATAAATAAATAAAATAAAATAAAAAAATTCTGCTAAAGTAAAAAGTGACACGTGAAATTAGTTTTAATATATTTTATTTAACCACTATATCCAAAATGTTATCATTTTATCATGTAATCAGTATAACAAGATATTAATTAGATATTTTACAATCTCTTTCTCACATAAGTCTTCAAAATCTGGTGTGTGTTAGAGCACATGTAGAGCACATCTTAGTTTGGACTAGTCACATTTCAATTGCTCAGTAGCCACATAAAACTAGTGACTACCATAGAGATAGTGCATGTCTAGACAATACAATCTCTGTGTGTTCTCATAGAAAGAGACTGATTAGTGACTAGATAGACCCTTGGAGCTAGAGGTCAACATCCTTCTTTGTAAAATTCAGGGGGTATTTTTGTTTTTGTTTTTGTCATGCCATGCTGCTTGCAGGATCTTATTTCCCCTACCAGGGATTGAACCTGGCCAGGCAGTGAAAGTGCCAAGTCCTAACCACTGGACCGCCAGGAAATTCCCCTAAAATGCAGGTTTAATACCTTTCAGAAAAAGCAAGCAGATTTTAGGCATAATTATTTTACTCTTTAGTACTTAGCTATATCCTCTTTCACCTCATGAAGAAATATATCAAAGCAAATTAAAACTTTTTCCCAACTTTTATTGACCTTTCATCAGCCTTTGATTTGGTGACCAGGAGTCAGCTGGCCCAAGAATGTGTGAACTTGACATGGATTTCTTAATTAGTATTCCTGCCAAATCTACCTTTTAATATCATCTACAGAACTAGGGTGGATAGGAATGGCCTCTTGACAGAACAAGTTATTAAAAAAAAAAAAATATATATATATATATATTTATTTTTATTTTTGTGGTACGTGGGCCTCTCACTGTTGTGGCCCCTCCCATTGTGGAGCACAGGCTCTGGACACGCAGGCTCAGCGTCCATGGCTCACAGGCCCAGCCGCTCTGCGGCATGTGGGATCTTCCCGGACCGGGGCACGAACCCGTGTCCCCTGCATCGGCAGGCGGACTCTCAACCACTGTGCCACCAGGGAAGCCCTAAAAATATATTTTTTTGAAGTATGGTTGACTTGCAATGTTTCAGGTGTCAGCAAACTAATTCAGTTATGCATATATACACAAAGACACATGTATATATATATATACTTTTTCATATTCTTTTCCACTATAAGTTATTACAAGATATTGAATATAATTCCCTGTACTATAGTTAGTCATTGTTGTTTATCTATTTTATATACAGCAGTGTGTATCTGTTAATCCCAAATTCCTAATTTATTCTTCTACCGCCCCCACTTTTCTCTTTGGTAACCATAAGTTTGTTTTCTATGTCTGTGAGTCTATTTCTGTTTTGTAAATAAGTTCATTTGTATCTTCTTTTAGATTCCACATATAAATGATATCATATATTTGTCTTTGTCTGACTTACTTCACTTAGCGTGATAATCTCTAGATCCATTCGTGATGCTGCGAATGGCATTATTTCATTCTTTTTCATAGTTGAGTAATATTCCATTATATATATACACCACATCTTCTTTATCCATTCCTCTGTTGATGGACATTTAGGTGGTTTCCATGTCTTGGATATTGTACATAATGCTGCTATGAACATTACAGTGAATATATCTTTTCAAATTATGGTTTTCTCTGGGTACATGCCCAGTAGTGGGATTGCTGGGTCATATGGTGACTCTATTTTTGTTTTTTAAGGAACCTTCATACTGTTCTCCATAGTGGCTGCACCAATTTACATTCCCATCAACAGTGTAGGAAGGTTGCCTTTTCTCTACACCCTCTCCAGCATTTATTATTTGTGGACTTTTTGATGATGGCCATTCTGACCAGTGTGAGGTGATATCTCATCATAGTTTTGATTTGCATTTCTCTAATAATTAGTGATGTTGAGCATCTTTTCATGTACCTGTTGGCCATCTGTATCTGACCACGTTATTTTTTTTAACGTATTTATTGGAGTATTGGAGTATAAAACAATTGTTTTACATTGTTACGTTAGTTTCTGCTGTATAACAAAGTGAATCAGCTATACATATACATATATCCCCATATCCCCTCTCTCTTGCATCTCCCTCCCACCCTCCCTATCCCACACCTCTAGGTGGTCACAAAGCACTGAGCTAATCTCCCTGTGCTATGTGGTTGCTTCCCACTAGCTATCTGTTTTACATTTGGTAGTGTATATATGTCCATGCCACTCTCTCACTTCGTCCCAGCTTACCCTTCCCCCTCCCCATGTCCTTAAGTCCATTCCCTACGCCTGCGTCTTTATTCCTGTCCTGACCCAATTGTGGTTATAAACAGTGTGTCTTAGCACCACTTCTTTTCTTTTCTTTTTATTTTTTTAATAAATTTACTTATTTTATTTATTTATTTTAGGCTGCATTGGGTCTTTGTTGCTGGGGGTGGGCTTTCTCTAGTTGCAGAGAGCTGGGGCTACTCTTTGTTGAGGCACGTGGGCTTCTCATTGTGGTGGCTTCTCTTGTTGCAGAGCACAGGCTCTAGGCGCAGGCTTCAGTAGTTGTAGCTAGCAGGCTCAGTAGTTGTGGCTCCCGGGATCTAGAGCTCAGGCTCAGTAGTGTGGCACACGGGATTAGTTGCTCCATGGCATGTGGGATCTTCCCTGACCAGGGCTTGAACCTGTGTCCCCTGCATTGGCAGGCGGATTCTTAACCACTGTGCCACCAGGGAAGCCCAGCACCACTTCTTTTAATGTATATGTTGATAGTTTGGTATCACTTTTGGATGAAAGAAAAGAACCATTTACTTTCTCTCTTGAAATAGTAAATAGGGGTGTCCTTGTAGACATTGGTGAAATTATTTCAGTGTCATGAATCAGTATCAGCCAGATGAAGGGATCATCATTAACTGTGAAAAAAAGACTTAAAAATATCGAAACTAGTGGTTCTCTAATTTTTAAGTGTTCGGTATTAAAAGAAGCTACGCAGCAGATCAACGTGTTCACTTAACCGAGAAGAGTGCTTTGTAGTTAATTCATGTTGGTAGGACCGTATTTCAGATACATTTATATCCCTAATACCTACCACAGGGCAGGGCATACAGTGTGCAGTCCACAAATACTTGGTAAACTGTACTAAAATTAACCATCTGGAAGCCTGTGGTGTGTGTCTCAGAAGGAGAAGGCAGAGGAATTCTTAACCGAATGGCAGGAAACCTGGAGACATTTCACACCGACAGAAGAGATGGCTTTAAGGATCTCTTGGGAACCCTAAACTTCAATACAGACACACCTGATAATAATAAAACAATTCATAGCCATTATAGTGAGTTTAAAAATCTTAAATATTAAAATACTGTGTGTCTCATTTTGTAGATTCAAAGGAAATTTCTCTTGGTCTGGTCATTAACTAGGTTTTACTACTATCTCTTTCAGATGCCTAATGTCTTCAGAAGCAGCCCCACGATGTGAAAGAGTTTATGTAAGTCCCCAAGAGTGACACAAATTACTTCACCAGCTGCATTCCTCTGTGTTAGGAAAAAGAGAGTCCGATATATCCCAATATATTTCTTGTCTAATAAAAAAGTCGCAGAAGGCTGAAACACAGTAACACAGAAAAGAGAATGCAATAGGATTCAACCACTTGCTTTCATGGAAAGTGTCAATAATTAATAATGTTTAAAGTTCACAGGACAGGGCTTTCCCTGGTGGTGCAGTTGTTAAGAATCTGCCCGCCAGTGCAGGGGACACGGGTTCGAGCCCTGGTCCAGGAAGATCCCACATGCTATGGAGCAACTAAGCCCGTGTGTCACAACTACTGAGCCTGGGCTCTAGAGCCCACGAGCCACAACTGCTGAGCCAACGTGCCACAACTACTGAAGCCCGCGCACCTAGAGCCCATGCTCCGCGACAACAGAAGCCACCACAAGGAGAAGCCCGCGCACCGCAACGAAGAGTAGCCCCCGCTCGCCGCGACTAGAGAAAGCCTGCGCGCAGCAACGAGGACCCAGTGCAACCAAAAATAAATAAATAAAATAAATGAGTTTATTAAAAAGATAAAGTTCACAGGACGTTAGAGTTAAAAGAGACTTCAAATATCATCTGGCCCAATCCCTCTCCTTTTCCAAATGGGAAAACTATGGCCAAGAGAAGCACGGTGAGTCAAGCCTTCAGTCTCATGATGTAAACTGACAGTGATCATACAGCTCACTGTTAAGAAAGGCCTGCCGGCCAAGAGTGCTCCCTGACTGCATGAGGCGGATACCATCTTAAACCATAACTGCAATATCAAGGTATTACCAAATGCTCTTCTTCATGCACCAGTTATTTGGGGCTCTATTAATTATATTATAGTCCTAAGAGTTCAGGAACTTGTGTACACAATTCAGGCTCTTCAAAGAGGGACACAAATGGTCATAGTATGTGTGTATACAAATCTGTGTGTATACACATGCGTACACATGTATATATTTATAAATATATACTTATATATTATATATGTAAATACGTCAGCTGATACATAAAGAGACATCATCAATAGTTGAACAGTATTAATAGCACACCTGTACACTACGATAAAACCATTGTGAAATGCATTGGAAAAGAGAAATAAAGGCAAATTTTCTACTTATCAATATATCAAAGTGTTTGTGAAAAATTTATCATTCCACGCTTCTGTTAGGTTCAGTTGTCAATTCTTAGACTTTATTTATTTATTTTAATATTTATTTATTTGGTTGTGCCGAGTCTTAGTTGTGGCAGGTGGGCTCCTTAGTTGCAGCTTGTGGGATCCTCAGTTGTGGCATGCATATGGGATCTGGTTCCCTGACCAGGGATCGAACCCGGGTCCCCTGCTTTGGGATCTCGGAGTCTTATCCAGTGCACCACCAGGGAAGTCCCAATTCTTAGACTTTATACCATCCAGTAATAAGCCTTTGTTCAATTACACCAACAAAATGTGAACCACCCTGAGATGTGAGCTTACTGTGAATAACCCAAAACTGTTCGTAAAAGCATCAACTTTTATAGCAGTCAATCACCTTTTGACAAGTGTTTGTGACATAGCTCTAACTTAATTACTCTTCTAACCATCCCCCTTTTTCAAAAAAAGTGAAGTGGGTGTGTTCTTACCCTGCACAACACATGCAAGTCTAAACAATAATGTAAGGAAAAGCTATAAGGAAATTAATTACACATGAATTGGATCTGCTTCAGAGTATTATTTGAATGATGATGATTTCTGGTTATAAGTAGGATTTTTTGCCCTTTGGAGGCAATAATGCTGTTCCTCAGTAATGTGTTTTTTTTTGGTAATAGTATAAATATTCTGGTATGAATTAGCTAAAACATTGCATGTATTTGTATCATTACCAGAAAGAACCACATTACTGAGGAAAGCATTATTGCTTAGAGGTTAGTGCTTTGATTCTTGGATATGGAACTTTACTACAGGCCAGCATAGCTAGGAGATTAGGAGGTCTCAGGACCTCATCTAAACCTAATTACCTTCCAAAGGTCCCATCTCCAAATACTACCACACGGTGGGGTTAGGGCTTCAACTTGTGGATTTTGGGTGGGACACAATTCAGTCTACAGCAATCAGGAAACCCACATGTACCATATTTTGCTTTCTTCCAAATATTTGTAGATGATGACGTGGTCATGAACAGACAGGAGAAAAATGACCCACCTGCTGCCTAAACCTCAGCTCTTCTTGTTATGTCTTGACTGACGTGATACTGCCTCTTCATGGGGTGTTGCTGAACCACATTCAAGCTTTTGCCTCAAACTGCTAGACCAAAATTTTCTTCTAAGGAATGCTTTTAATAATATAATTGGTGTTAACTGCACTATACAAATATTAGTTATTTTTTAATAGCAAAATAGTTGTTATAGGTTGAATTGTGTCCCCACCCCCCGCAAAAGAAAAGATATGTTGAAGTCCCAACCCCTAGTATATCAGAATGGAAATAGGGTCGCTGCAGGTGTAATTAGTTAAGTGAGGTCATACTTCAGTTACGTAAGGTCATACTAATCCAGTATGACTGGTGTCCTGTAAGCAGATGGCCATGTGAAGACAGAAACACAGGGAGAATGCCACGTGAAGACAGAAGACTGGAGTGATGCATCTAGAAGCCAAGGAGCACCAATGATCTGACAAACCACCAGAAGCTAGGAAGAGGCGAAGAAAGATTCTCCTACAGCTTTCCAAGGGAGCACGGCCCTGCTTTGGTATCAGACTGTTAGTTTCCAGAACTATGAGACAATAAATTTCCACTGTTTTAAGCCACTTAGTTTGTAATACTTTGTTTACGGCAGCCCTGAAAAAACAAATACAGTTGTCTATCCTCTGGAATTGGGTTGTAATAGGCTATTTAGAGGCACTTTATTTATTTTTAATAAATTTATTTATTTAATTTATTTATTTTTGGCTGAGTTGGGTCTTCGTTGCTGCGCATGGGCTTTCTCTAGTTGCGGTGAGCGGGGGCTGCTCTTCGTTGTGGTGCGCGGGCTGCTCATTGCAGTGGCTTCTCTTGTTGCAGAGCACGGGCTCTAGGCTCGTCGGCTTCAGTAGTTGTGGCACACAGGCTCAGTAGCTGTGGCTCGCAGGCTCCAGAGCACAGGCTCAGTAGTTGTGGTGCACAGGCTTTGTTGCTCCGTGGCATGTGGGATCTTCCCGGACCAGGGATCAAACCCATGTCCCCTGCATTGGCAGGCGGATTCTCAACCACTGTGCCACCAGGGAAGCCCTAGAGGCACTTTATATTCTTATTTTGTTTGTATTTATCCTTTTTTTGTTTTTGTTTTCAAATATGGTGAGAAAACAAATGGTGAACAGAAATTTACTGTTTATTTTTAAAATTCAGAGCTGGCAAAAAATGAGTCACAAGAAGTAAAAACCAAACAAAGATGAAGGTAATGATATTGTGTTATTTAATTCAAGAAAATAAAGCGGGCTTCCCTGGTGGCGCAGTGGTTGAGAGTCCGCCTGCCAATGCAGGGGACACGGGTTCGTGTCCCAGTCCGGGAAGATCCCACATGCCGCGGAGTGGCTGGGCCCGTGAGCCATGGCCGCTGAGCCTGCGTGTCCGGAGCCTGTGCTCCGCAACGGGAGAGGCCACAACAGTGAGAGGCCCGCGTACCGCAAAAAAAAAAGAAAAGAAAAGAAAGCATTTGCTGCATAGTGTGGCTTATTGCCAGAGCAGTTGTTGGGAAAAGTTATAAATACATTAAAAGTGACATTTACAGGGACTTCCCTGGTGGCGCAGTGGTTAAGAATCTGGCTGCCAATGCAGGAGACATGGGTTCGAACTCTGATCCGGGAAGATCCCACATATCGTAGAGCTAGTAAGCCCGTGCACCACAACTACTGAGCCTGTGTACCGCAACTACTGAAGCCCGCATTCCTAGAGTCTGTGCTCCGCAACAAGGGAAGCCACTGCAATGAGAAGCCCGCGCACTGCAACAAAGAGTCACCTCTACTCGCTGCAACTAGAGAAAGCCGGTGCGCAGCAACGAAGACCCAACACAACCAAAAATAAATATAAAATCATAAATAAGTTTATTAAAAAATGGCATTTACAGAATCAACTATCAGATTATTCGTGGGATACATTAAAAATGAAATTTTCATCTCCAACTCTAAAATCAAAGAACATTATTAATATTGTGCAATATTAATTATGCAAAATAGGTGGAGGATCACAGACTTGCAAATAAATTGCCAATTTATATGGAAGCTATTCACTCTGAAAACTCCAAGAGGTGTCTTTGAAGTACTGCTTGCTTCAATTACAGGGAAAATCTCAGAGATTCATAGTGGTTTCTAAAGCCTTACACTTTATTTGAATCATTTTTGAAGTTAAAACATTTCTTTACATCCTATCACATCATAAAACAGAACATACCTCTATTGACTTTTATGTAGAAAAAATCCAAGAATGCCCAAGTCAAGTTCTTTTGTGTATAAATAACCTCTCTGTTCAACGTGGAAAACAGGAAGTCCTAAAGGGAGAATTGATGTGCAGAATAAGCAAGACCTAAATGAGGTATGACTTGCTGGTTAGCACTCATTTACCTGGAAATGGACGGGAATAGTGACTATAAAGTAACATTTTTACCTCCTAAAAATACTCACTGATAAGAGTGTTCTGCAAAGATATGATCAGGATAATCAACTACGTATAATACACACATACACTCTCTCTTCCTCACGAACCCCAAAGGAGTGTTGTCTTCTTTTTTGCTGAACAAGTTTGATCCAGCACCTACTCTGTGCTGGGGATACATGCAGTTGAAGACCCTCTTTTCATGGAGCTACCATTTTGGCAGAGGACACAAAAAAACTGTATATTGTTTTATGATATGTTCTACCAAGTTGCTTGAAGACTTAACCTTTGCAACTGAAATGATGTATTGCATCATATGATGAAGTAAATATGATGGTTTCATCAAATTTAAAAATTTAGGGCCATATATATATATATTTTTTTTTTTTTTTTTTGCGGTTCGCGGGCCGCCCCCTGCTGTGGCCTCTCTTGTTGCGGAGCACAGGCTCCAGACGCGCAGGCTCAGCGGCCATGGCTCACGGGCCCAGCTGCTCTGCGGCATGTGGGATCTTCCCGTACTGGGGCACGAACCTGCGTCCCCTGCATCGGCAGGCGGACTCTCAACCACTGCGCCACCAGGGAAGCCCTAGGGCCATATTTTAAAGTCTACCTCTTCTGGGGTCATTGTGGCAATAATGGGCTGGTATTTACCCCTAGTGCAGTTCTGTTGACAGCTTAACTTACAAGAAACAGCTACGGCTGTTCTTGAGAACTCTTTTTTGTCACACAGAAGTTCCTTCCATCTGCAGCAAACGTAAACACTGCTTTTTGTTTTGGGCCTCTGTTGTTCACACCATCCTATACCATTCTACTGAGTAGAGGAGATAACTTCTGGAGTCCAAAAAAGTACTATATGAATACAGGTTGAACAGTCAATTTTCCCATAACAGAACAAGAGTCTGGGCCCTCTGTCTACCTCTTACAGTTCCATGAAAGGCCCACTGGGAGAAAAACACATTGGATTTGAGTCGTTTCTTACAAGGATCTCATTTTTCTCACATTTCTTCTCACAGTTGTTCTGATCTACTCCCAAACTTCAGTCCTAGCTCCCCACAATATGCAGAATAAGATTCAGTCATAATTGTCAAATAATTCAGGAAATCAAGACAATAACTGAACTTACAATTACCTATGCAAGACCATTTGGTCTTTATATAAAAGGAAGGGCTCAATTCTGAAATTCTTTTTTTTTTTTAACATCTTTATTGGAGTATAATTGCTTTACAATGGTGTGTTAGTTTCTGCTTTATAACAAAGTGAATCAGCTATACATATACATATATCCCCATATCTCCTCCCTCTTGTGTCTCCCTCCCTCCCACCCTCCCTATCCTACCCCTCTAGGTGGTCACAAAGCACCGCGCTGATCTCCCTGTGCTATGCCGCTGCTTCCCACTAGCTATCTATTTTACACTTGGTAGTGTATATATGTCCATGCCACTCTTTCACTTTGTCCCAGCTTACCCTTCCCCCTCCCCATGTCCTCAGGTCCATTCTCTACATCTGCGTCTTTGTTCCTGTCCTGCCCCTAGGTTCTTCAGAACCATTTTTTTTTTTTTTTTTAGATTTCATATATATGTGTTAGCATACGTTATTTGTTTTTCTCTTTCTGACTTACTTCAGTCTGTATGAGTCTCTAGGTTCATCCACCTCACTACAAGTGATTCAATTTCGTTTCTTTTTATAGCTGAGTAATATTCCATTGTATATATGTGCCACTTCTTATTTATCCATTCACCTGTCGATGGACACTTAGGTTGCTTCCACGTCCTGGCTATTGTAAATAGTGCTGCAGTGAACATGGTGGTACATGACTCTTTTGGAATTATGGTTTTCTCAGGGTATGTGCCCAGTAGTGGGATTGCTGGGTCGTATGGGAGTTCTATTTCTAGTTTTTTTTAATTTTTTTAATTTTTTAACATCTTTATTGGGGTATAATTGCTTTACAATGGTGTGTTAGTTTCTGCTTTATAACAGAGTGAACCAGTTATACATATACATATGTTCCCATATCTCTTCCCTCTTTGTTTCCCTCCCTCCCACCCTCCCTATATTTCTAGTTTTTTAAGGAAGCTCCATACTGTTCTTCATAGTAGCTGTATCAATTTACATTCCCACCAACAGTGCAAGAGGGTTCCCTTTTCTCCACACCCACTCCAGCATTTATTGTGTGTAGATTTTTTGATGATGGCCATTCTGAGCCGTGTGAGATGATACCTTATTGTAGTTTTGATTTACATTTCTCTAATGATTCGTGATGTTAATTCTGAAATTCTTGTAGGCATTCCCTCCATCCACCAACATACTGAAAGCGTCAAGATTTTTAAGTGCAAGCGAGAGGAATCAAATCTGGCTGTTTTAAGGAGAAAGGCAATTTATTAAAGGATATGGAACAGTTCACCTGGAGATCAAAGCTTAGAGACTACACAGCTGGAACAATGCCCCAGATCGCGCTCTGGAATTGATCCCAAGAAGCCACCACTGCTGCCATGCTGGGCCCGGAGACCACAACTTGCAGCACCTGCATGCCCCACACAGAACCCAGAATGCCTGTGCTAAGACCACAGACACCGACAGCTCTTCACACTGAGCGTATCTGCCACCTCTGCTGCCACTCTGTTCCGCTGGTTTCTCCTCAGATTCTGCATCTTTCAGCACTTTTCTTCTGACCGTGATGCCATTGCAGGCCTGGCCTGAGCTGCAAGGGAGGCTGGGAAAGGGAGTAACTGATACTTTCAGATTCCTGGGTAGGTTCTGCCTCAAAAGGTAGGTCAGATGCCTCTGACCAAGGAAGGGGGTTCCGAAGCAATGGTAAATATCTCCCTTACTGGCTAAACCGCTGATGGCGCCACCAGGCCCTGATGAGCAAGCACATGAGCTAGGAATGGGCTTGAGACTTTGCTCTACTTTACCATGAAACAGGGCAATACGAGGCAGCTCTGAGGAAAGGGCAACCCTTCCTACTGCTCCCCACACTTGCCCCTCTGAGCAGCTAAACACAGCTCATTCCTTCAGAGGGCGCTTAGAGTTGTCCTGTCCCATGCTGTGACCTGAGCTGGAAGGCCTTCTGCCCCTCAGCTGCCACCTGTGTGACCCACACGGTCTGACTCCAATGCCACTTCCTCCAGGAAAGCCTAGAAGTTAATTTGCAAAGGAGCTTCATTGCAGCCTGATCCCCTCACGGGAATTACTACTCTCTCTGCTCTGGATGCTCCCACAGGGCTCTGCTTACCTTCCAGGGCGCTTATCCACCTTGCAGTGTTGTGGTTTGTAAACGCATCCAAAGTTCAGTAGAAGCTCGAGAACCTCCTTTGAGGAGGAATTAGTGTAAGAAAGACGAGGTAAGGTGAGAGCTTGGAGGCTGGCGCTGTGTCTGCTTCACACTTTACATGAGACTGGGACATCGTCGATTTTGTTATGAAGATGGGGTTTCAGAGGAGCTCAGCGTGCCCCCAATTCCCCAGCTATATCTCCCCTCAGCTCTGCTGCCTTTTTCTTGTATGGGGCTCTATCCAGGCTCTGCAGCCAGCCCTCTGTCCTTTCCCGGTTGTGCTGTGTTTGACGAGTGACTTGTCACATACCTCATGGGGTTGCGCTAATACTTGTGAGGTGCCAACAACAGGGCCTGGTTGTGGGATCTTAGTTCCCCCACCAGGGTTTGAACCCGGGCCCTCAGCAGTGAAAGCACCGAGTCCTGACCACTGGACCACAGCCCTGTTAGTTATTATCATCACAGTATTCTAGAGGGCAGAGGCCTTCTTGGTTCTCTTGCACTCCTTGCTTAGAGGAGAGGCTGGTCAAGTCCATTGAAGTGAGATCTGGCATCTGGAGGGATTTGGGGGGAGGTACACTGCAGTAAAATCCTGCCCCAGCAAGGAGAATCCTGAGGTTATCCACCTCTTAGGGCTGTCTCAGGCTTCAGGGGCCAAAAATGTGGGAGGTGGAGTTCAGACTGACTGCAATCATGTCAAATAGGTGATCTTGGAAAGAAAAAAAAAATGTTCACCTAGGCCGTAGAACTTCTTTGATCCTATTGTGATGAGATATTACCTAGGGCATGTTTATTTTTGTGCCAAGAAACCCATACTTTTGCAAAAATGGCTGTTCATCATATGCATCTTTCACGCGCATAGGGATTATCCAGGATCTTGGTCAAATGCAGATTCTGACTCAGTAGGTGTGGATGAGGCCTGAGATTCTGTATTTCTAATAAACTCCCAGTTGATGCTATTGCTGCTGGTGCATGGATCACACTTTCAGCAGCAAGGATATACAACATGGGTGAGGAGGGGAAAAAGGCATATAGCTTTTTCTTTAATAACGAAAAATAAACAGTTGTCCAGGCCTAGGCAAGCCCATTCTAACTTGCATTGTTTCAAGGTATCAGTGGCTGTAGAAGAGTTTCTGCATAATGTATTTCCTTAGCCTCCCCCCACCAGGTGACAATGGAGTGGCCATTTATTACTACGTAGAAAGGAAATATGAATTATTTATCCAAACCTGGAGACAAAATTAATCACAGCAAGATGAGTAAAAGCACTTGGACAGGTGGGGACCATCAGATTAGGCGAATATTAAAAGTGGATTGAAGGGGTTACGTTACATTTCTTTGAATCTACCATAGACCACTGCATCAGAATCATCTGGGTTGTTTATTCAAATGCTGGCTCCCGGGTTCCACCCCAGGTATAATGAATCACAATCTTTGCAGGGGGCCTGTGAATCTGAATCTTTAATAAGGAAACACCTATCCAACCAATTGTTACACACATTAAAGTTCAACGAATATGAGTTTAGAGACTTTGAGGTCTCTGATAAGACATTGTATTGTGTATTGGGATGATCTCACAATACATTAAATTGATAACAGTGTGATGGTTGTAGCCCCAATCCTTACCTTGCCCTAAAATATTCTGTGATTTCAGCATTGGTTTCTTACCTAAATCTTGAAGGAATCTTTGGGTTCATATAAATATGCTTAGAATCCACTGATGATCTCGTCGTATTCTTGGTGTTTTTTGTTGTTATTCAGTAAACACCACTAATACATATGCAATATAGCCAAGTCAATGTTATTTCCACAATTTGTACACATAATAGAGTATTGAATACTTCCCTCCTCTATATAGCAAGTATAGAATCAACTAGATGAAGTAAATTGCTACCAAAACCTACAGTGATTTACTTGGAAATATTTTCTTCCCCAAATCCATGGAGAAATGAGAGCATCTAATAGAGAAAGGAAAATAAATTCATGATATCACTAGAATGAATAGCATCCCTGACTAAGTGACTGTGTGGGGAGAACAATAGCCATTTGGGGGTCTTTTTCAGGCTAAGATAAGGTGGTCGTCTCTTTAGCACCCACACTACTGAGCTACAATTGTATGTATAATTGTGTGGTATCTTAAAGGCATTTCTGTGTAGTTTTTATCAGAGAACAGCAGAAGTTTACCAGAACCAAAAATACTTTTCTTCACATTGTTAAGAGGACTTTCATGCTTTTCACCCAGTCTTTAGAAAATGAAAAGCTAATGCCATGTAATCACAATTTCCTGGGATTCTGAAAAACCATTAAAGAGGCACATTGATGCTCTCTGAATGGAAACACTGTAGCACGTTTTGGATTGGCTCTGTTGTGGGATCCTTGACACTCATAAGCTCAAATCAGAGTTTTCAAAGGTTCCTTTTGTATCCAAAACACCCAGACAGTCTGATTTCAACCATGCATGTGCTTCTGGGTGAATGCAGATGGTACTTTTTTTTTTTAGGGGGAAAAAAGGAAACTTAATTAAAGCCGATATTAATTACCTCAATACTCCAGGCTTGAGATTATAAGAACTTCATTTTTACATGAGCATAAAATACAAAGTTTTAAAGTTATATTGAAAAAAACTAAACTGTTTTCCCTTTCTAGGTTTAGTAAAAACCAACCAAATACCATATAAAATGAGCTTTATTAGAAGCAGGGATAAGCAGGAAGCTTTCTGGTCCCATCAATATTTAATTTAAAGACAAAATAACATGCTGTGTTACTAGATATACTAGACTGTATTTTGAAACCATGTTATTCTTCTTAGGCCACTGAGATAGCCTCCTCCTCCTTATATCTTCAGATATATCTGTGAAGTATATGATTGTATATAGAGTCCTGAGGCAGTTTCCAAGAGCCTGACTGATTCCTAGGAAAACAGTTGTTCAAACACAAAATTGGTTTGTGGAGTTCTCCCAGATATGTGCAACAGCCACCATCATTTATGAATGCTTATTGCATACTGAGCAGTGAACAGGGAAACCCACCCAGTGTCAGACACAAAGTGAGTAAATAGTGTGGCATGGGAGATGTCAGCTCCACGTTTCTGGGTAAGGGAGACGTTTTTGGTTCTTTGAACAGGAAGTGGCCCTTGCTACCAAAAGGGACATCAAACCCCTTTGAAGATCAAGGGCACGAAGCAGTCAGGTGGGAGAGACAGAGAGCTGCGGCCCCAGCCTGCCATGCTCTGGGTGGATAAGCAAGTTCATAAGAGCCTGAAACCAGAATTAATATTTTGACAGCAATAACATGAGTCATCCAGAAAAGGAGTGCTTCAGAACAGGGCATGCTCCACAGCCATTCTTGGGAGGATGAACCTGCAGGATATTAGAGTGCTTCAGAACAGGGTATGCTCCACAGCCATTCTTGGGAGGATGAACCTGCAGGATATTAGAGTTTGTTGTATAGATTTCATTCTGGAGTTCAGTAATTTTCAATAAATCTTTTCATGACCTTCATGAAGGTCAAAGATCGCCTTTAAGGTATTATGTGTAGAAAAGTGGACAGGGTTCATCTAACTTGAACAAGAGAAATTGCCTGGAGAGGATGAAACCTCCCTTACCAACTTGGGTAAGACCCGTTTCGGTCTGGGTATGCTACATGTGATTCTAATGTGTGTGAAGAATTGAATACGTTATCTTGAATTAGATAGTCAAATAACCAGGTTTTGGTTATGTAGGATCCACCACGGTTTTGTGAAAAAGAAATGAATGACAGGGGCTTCCCTGGTGGCGCAGTGATTAAGAATCCGCCTGCCAATGCAGGGGACACGGGTTCGAGCCCTGGTCCGGGAAGATCCCACATGCCGCAGAGCAACTAAGCCTGTGTACCACAACTACTGAGCCTGTGCTCTAGAGCCTGTGAGCCACAACTACTGAGCCCACGTGCCACAACTACTGAAGCCCATGAGCCTAGAGCCCGTGCTCCACAACAAGAGAAGCCACTGCTTCGCATCGCAACGAAGAGTAGCCCCACTCTTTGCAACTAGAGAAAGCCCACGCGCAGCAACGAAGACCCAGTGCAGCCAAAATAAATAAATAAATAAATAAATGAATGACAAATAAGCTGAGAGCTGCGGTTTTGGCAAAAAGACTTCGCATAATCTAAGCTCATCGATAAGGATATGTATTGTACCCTTAATACGTACAGTGCTAGACTAGGTGTCACAGTGGTGAGGGTAGTGGAAAGTACAGGAAGGGAAAGGGGGACGGTTCTGCCATGGGTTAATTTTAACCTCTACGATGTCTACACTGGCTGCACAGTATTGGCAGCGCTGCTCAGAAGAGAGATCCTGTGGCATCCTGCAGTGTGCTGCATCTCCTGAGCAAGGCCATTTAGCATCGGGTTAAGAGCATGCTCTCTCGAGCCCTATTGCCAGGGTTTAAATTCCAGCCCCATCATTTCCTTGCTGTGTGGCAGTTCTCAGTTTCTTCACTTGCTCAAGAGGGACAGCAGCCATACCTATCTTGTGGGAAAGGGAAAGTTAAAGGAATTAAAATATCTTAAGCACTTAGTATAATTTATATAAGTATTAGCTATTACCATCAATACTGAAATTGACATTTACCAGTCCATGTATTCCATTACATACTGTGTACTAATTTTTTTGCAAGTGATTAACCTATGTAAGCTGTAACAGTGATAGTGAGATAACCTACTAATTAGAATTCACAACTCCCCAATCACTCTAGGAAAATGGAAATTTGCTGTACAAAGATTAAGAAAGACCTTGTCCTTGTACTTGAGGATGTTTCCAGAATATCTGGAGGAATAGTAGAGCTCTGTATATTTCTGAATTTGACACATTATGGATTCAATTCCTACTGTTCATGTGAACATAACTCACACCACTTAAAGAAAAATAGTTCAGACCTGAAATAGCAAAAGCACTAGATTTCATGTGAGCTGACAGTTCTTGTCCACCAGGGGGCAGTCCACTCATTAAAACCAAGGACAGAAATAACAAGAATAAATAAAATCTGTAATTTAAAAAAAAAAATTACATTTTAAGTTAGTTTCAGTTTCAATAAACCATTTACTAGACTTACAGCCACATAGCAGAATTGGTCATTGTTCTTACCCTCTGATAGATGGATGATCAAGAGACAAGAAAGCAAGAGGAAGTATTAATCTACAATCCAGTCCCAAAGCTGGGCAGAAAAATGAGCCACCAAAGCACACCCTGTGAAGTGAAATGGACCAAAGGAAAACTCACTGTGCAGAACAGGATTCAAATGCAAGAGAACTAGTGACAATGAGTGGGACAATTAGGCCTCAAGTACACAGTATGTATGTGTTCATCAAAGAGTGTCTAGCGTCTCCTGCCTCCTCTCAGATGTGGTGAGAAAAACAGCAGCTGTAAAAGCAGAACATCTGTAAGCTTCTCAGATAGGAAGTACACCCTTAAGTTCAGGATTACTAGTGCACATTTTGGCAAAGCTGAAAGACTTCACATCCAAATAAAGGGTCAGATTTCATATGCCCAGAATTGATATTTAGGCCTAGAACAGATGTGCCCCACTGCCAGAATATAGAAACTATACTTAGTGACAAAATGAAACTAAACACTTTTTTTCTTTTTTTTGGCCGCACTGCGTGACTTGCGGGATCTTAGTTCCTGACCAGGGATTGAACCCGGCCCCTGGAGTGAAAACTCTGAGTCCTAACCACTGGACCACCAGGGAACTCCTGAAATGAAACATTTTTAACTTTGAACTTTCTTTAGACTTTGGTGAAGCTGATGCTGTATGTCCATGGAGCACACCTTGTGTAACACAGAACTAAGGGACAGTTGAGTCCAAATGCACTGTACTTTGCAATTAACCAGGAACTAGTCGAGTACAGTGGAAAGATCAATGATCTCAGTGTTAAAAGAGGCAAATGTAAATTCTAGTATCTCTACTTTTCAGTTATATAGCCTCGAGCAATATATATGTCAGAGAATTTTAGAAAACTACAAAGGGCTCATAATTTAAGGCATGAGGAAGAAATACAGTCAAATCAGATTTCTAGGGGCTTCCCTGGTGGCGCAGTGGTTGAGAGTCCACCTGCCGATGCGGGGGACACAGGTTCGTGCCCCGGTCCGGGAAGATGCCACATGCTGCGGAGCGGCTGGACCCATGAGCCGTGGCCACTGAGCCTGCGCGCCCGGAGCCTGTGCTCCGCAACGGGAGAGGCCACAACAGTGAGAGGCCCGCGTACTGCAAAAAACAAAAACAAAAAACAAAAATTAGATCTCTATGTCTTTTTCTACCATGTGGAACACGAATATATATATTTATAAAGCTTTCCCAATTACAAAGCACTTCTCAGTGCACTGTCTCCCCACGAGACCTTCCTCAGATGGGATTTTGCAAGAGTCAAATGAGATAATTCACACAAAGCACTTGGATGCTGCCTGGGCATCAGAGCAAGCACATGATGAATGGCAGCTGTTATTATTGTAGTTCGGTCTTCCAACATCCCGTGCCCTGGAGATTGTCATCTCCACATTGCCAGATTCTGAAAACTGAGGTCCAAGAGAAATAAAGTGACTTATCCAAGGTCACATAGCAGCAATATTAGAACCCGGACTTGAGGGAGGAGGGATAAATTAGGAGATTGGGATTGATATATACACAATACTATGTGTAAAATAGATAACTAATAAGGACCTACTGTGTAGCACAGGGAACTCTACTCAATACTCTGTAATGACCTATATGGGAATAGAATCTAAAAAAGAGTGGAGATATGTATATGTATAACTGATTCACTTTGCTGTACAGCAGAAACTAACATAACGTTGTAAATCAACTATATTCCAATAAAAAATTTTAAAAAAGGGCTTCCCTCTTGGCGGAGTGGTTGGGGGTCCGCCTGCCGATGCAGGGGACACGGGTTCGTGCCCTGGTCTGGGAGGATCCCACGTGCCGCGGAGCTGCTGGGCCCGTGGGCCATGGCTGTTGGACCTGTGCGTCCGAAGCCTGTGCTCCGCAACGGGAGAGGCCACAGCAGTGAGAGACCCACATACCGAAGGAAAAAAAAAAAAATTAAAAAAAAAAAGAACCTGGACGTGAGCTCATGTATGTTTTCTCCCCTTCTAGTGGATGTTCCTAGGCACTAGGCATGATAAATACGAAGAGTATCATAAAGAGGATTCTTTTTTTTTTCTTTAAAGTGTATAACAAAGTAAAAGCCCAAGTCAGATGCCCCACCACTGGCTTTCTTACCCTTCGGGTCCTGACCTTGTAGTTTCCCGGACCTCCAAGTGTTCTGTCAATGCATCCGTATAGAGCAGAGGTTCTCCCCTACCTGCCACCCCACCCAGTTTTATTTAGATGTAATTGACATTTAACATTTTGTAAGCTTAAGGTGTGAGCAGTGTTTCTTAAACTTTGATGCCCATAAGAATGCCCAAGTGAGTTGTAAAAAGTACCGAGGCTCAGATTCCAAACCAGCCTAATTAAATCAAAATGTTGCATGAGACTTCCCTGGTGGTCCAGTGGCTAAGGCTCTGCACTCCCACTGCAGGGGGCCCGTGTTCGTGTTCCATCCCTGGTCGGGGAACTAGATCCCACATGCCACAACTAAGAGTTCGTGTGCCACAACTAAGACCAAATAAATAAATGAATATGTAAAAAAATCAGAAGGTTGCATAAGAGATTTCTTCCTCTTCTACTCTGTTCACAGTGAGAATGTGTGAAGCTGGAGCTCAAAGCCAGGCCCTCCATTTCCAGATCCAGTGCTATTTCTGCTGCCACATGTAAACACTAACAGTCTCAAGAGAGCCCACTGCTACCACTGGGCACCAATCACCAACAAATTAGACTTTAATATAAAAGATGGAGGATAGTCAAAGAGGTGAAT
>NW_006779909.1:1590885-1593431 GCF_000442215.2 Lipotes vexillifer | reverse complement strand
AAAATGTAAAGAGTTTAGGAGACATGTAACTTGAGGAGTTAAACTGGAGAGAATGATAAATGTGCATTTACTGGCTCACTTTTCCAGACATGGGGGAAGCATGCCAGCATGAAGTACCCTCCTAGGTTGAATGGGAAGAAAGAACTGGTCCACAGAGCACTGCTTGACTGCATTGCTTCTCTGTGGAAGCTGAGAAAGAGGATTAATCATCATGGCAGGCAGCTCTCAGATAAAACTTCCTTGATGAAAATTACTGTTGGACAGAGATGTATGTTCTGAGGCTGAGAATGGTTTGGTAAATTTTTTGTACTTAAAAAGGGTGTATTTTTTTAATACTCTTTTCTGTCTTTCTTTCTTTCTTTCTTTCTTCCTTCCTTTCTTTCTTCCTTTCTTTCTTTTACAGTATTACGGTAGGTCCGCGTTGGTTATCTATTTTAAATACAGCAGTGTGTACATGTCAATCCCAAACTCGCAAACTATCCTCCCCCCCTTTTATTATTTATGTATTTATTTATTTTTAGTATAAGGGTACAGAATAAAACAGAGAATAAGTCTAAGTTAGGATGTCTAGTAGAATACATTAACTATTAAAATTTTACTAGTCAAGCTAATGGACATCCCTTGGCTCCAAATTCAACCACGAGAAAATGACATGTCTCTGATATCAAGTCATCTTGAGAAGTGGAGATCAGATTCTCTAGATAATTGTAAATTTATGGAGGGCCCTTTTCATTACCTGCCAGTGACGGTTCACGGAGCCTTCTCCTTACCCCTCAAGCCCAAATGCAACAGGCACTGCATCTCATGGGCCGTGGGATCAGAACCATGGCCTAGAGGTTGGGATTGGAAGCCCAGGTCAGAAGTGCCAGGGCAATTCTGGATATTAAGAGGCAAATCTTCCAGATTTCCTGGCCACTAATGTGGGGAGGATTATTCCTTCCTCTCAGGGCTGATATTGGAGGTAGAATCCCCCTCCCCGATATAGTTCCTGCCCCAGATTTGGTAGTAAGTTCTCAAAATTTGTCTCAAGTGGATAAAGAACCAGTTATGTCCCTATTTAAATATGTTTTTCTTCCCTTTGCAAAACCTAGGAAAATTACTCTGTAAATTCATAGCTGTATTTTCTTGACCTTTGCCAGCCCTCAGATGGGTAGGCCTTTTTTCTGGTTGGTGTCCAGCTCCAGCATGGCTTCTGGGATGTGTAAGTTTCTGTGTCCTGGGTTTACCACTGCCTTTTATGTAAAATGCTGCCCTGTGTGGAACCAGCCCAAGAAATCTTAAAAAAAAAAAAAAAAAAAAAAAAAAAGGATGGGCACAGCATTCCTACTTTGGAGGATAAAGACCTGAAGAACAAAAGTTGTAGGCAGACAATAGATCCTGTCAGTTAGACTAGGTGGAGCTAAACCAAATGAATGCTTTGCTGAGGAAGATGGAACTTGGTATGGGAGAGGCTGGAGGAATAAATTACAATGGGAGTGACACTGATTATGCTGAAAGACCTTTAAAAGCACGTGTGCCAGTCCAGCAAAGCCCTGATAAAAAGCAAGTCCACAAAGCCTGCTCCCGTTCACTGGGATCACAAATAACGAGAATTCAAGGAAAAACTCATGTTTAAATCTAGTAGAGTCCACCAAATACCAGATTGGTCTCTCTTCTGGGGTGATTGAAGGGATTTCCTCATCCGATAGGATCTCAACTGGCAAGCAGTCAGTGCCTCTTTTGAATGCCCTGAAAGAAGACAGGAAAAATAGGTGGACCTAAAACACACTTCAGTTTTAGAATTTTTATCACAAAGAGCAAGCTGGGAAATATCGATTCAGAGAACATCACTTTTCTCCATTGGCTTCACAGGAGGGGGCTATCTGTGTGTGCAAGGAGAGGTCTGAGATATATGGCTGGGCAGATGACATCATTTGTAGTGACTTATTAGTTAAGAAATAAAGCATGACGGGTGGGTGTGGTTACCATATCGTAATCACACCCCTAGGGTGAGACCACACTACACACAACCAAATTCCCCCCAGGGGTATGATTAGCTCATCAAACGCTGCCTCTCCGAACTGCCTGACTCTTTAATGTCATTTATTTATTAAAAAAGAATGGGCCAGTCAAATCCATTCTGTGGACTGTGGCTGTCACAGGGGCTGGTCTTCCTGAAAACGAGACAAACAAACAAATCCAAACCCCCAATGATCTGCTATCTCCAGCTAGATATGGCTTCCTGTTCAGTTTTTTTTATTTTTACATCTTTATTGGAGTATAATTGCTTTGCAATGGTGTGTTAGTTTCTGCTTTATAACAAAGTGAATCAATTATACATATACATATGTTCCCATATCTCCTCCTTCCTGCATCTCCCTCCCTCCCACCCTCCCTATCCCACCCCTCCAGGTGGTCACAAAGCACGGAGCTGATCTCCCTGTGCTATGCGGCTGCCTCCCACTAGCTATCTATCTTACACTTGGTAGTGTATATATGTCCATGAGTTTTGAATTTAAGCTCATGCAAACCAAAGAGCACCAAAGCCACCTCACTGGTCCTTGTGC
>NW_006779909.1:1575885-1585885 GCF_000442215.2 Lipotes vexillifer | reverse complement strand
AAGGGAATCCCTTCCTTAGGTTCGTTCCTTTGCTGAGAGCCTAGAGGGAAGTGCAGTCCGGCCCTTCCCCGGCTGCCCGGCTGTGGGATCCAAGACCGACAGTCGGCTAAGCCACGGATTTACGGGAGAGTGGTACAGTCTCCGGCCGCTCCCAAGCCAGCGGGAACCCTGCCCACCCCTGCCCTGAGTTCGCGCCCCAGAGAAGGGTGCAGGACCCTGGAAGCGGGTGGACGTCTGGGAGGCCGTGGCAGCCTGGGCTTTAGCCGGCCTGGCTTCGGCTTTTGACTCAGTATGTGTCCTGTAAAACTGTGACAGGTTATTAGCAAGGGAAGGGGCATGCAGGGTCACGAAGGTGCCGAACGCTCAGCGCCAAGAACGCTGCGGCTGGATGATTCCTCGTCCGGGCGCAGAGCCTTGGCCTGAGCGCAGCCCGCAGTCGTTGGGCATCTACGTGGAAGTGGGATTTGGCCTTGTTCTCCCCGCACCCTGCAGCCGCCAGAGACGAGTTATAGGCCAGGGAGGCGACGGGAAGAGTTTCAGCACCCAGGGCGCCGGGGGAGAGGGTATCCTCCCCGCGCCGTGAGCAGGGCAGTCTGTCTATTCTCCCACGCCCCGTTCCCGCTCAATCCTCAAGCTGCCGCCCCTGGGAGACAAATTATGGGGCGTTTTTGCACTTAGATAAGACGACGGGTGTGAACCGATGTTGCTGTCCTCGAAAATATCTAGACGAGGGAATCTGTACGGAGGCCGTAATACTCAAGTTTGTGCTCGGTCGGACCCCTGATTCCAAAGCTGTTGGAGACAGAGTTCATGGCCACCAAATGGATAGTGGTTCATTAAAATAGTCTGCGCAAGAATAACCGGGGTGCAAGAGGCCACATCTCTGCTTGGGGCTTTGGGCAAACCCCTCCTCGCCCCAGGTCGGTCGAGTTGGGGGAAAACCACTGCCTTTTTTTTTTTTTTTTTTTGTAGGTGAGTGATGTGCATTGTGGCAGCAGCCGAACAAAGGGGGGAAATTAATTGCAGCCAATTAATAATTAATCCCCCTTTAAACAGCTTTATTATCTCTCCCGAACGACAGGGATTTGTCTGATAACCCCCCGAAGACCAAATGTCAAGTTTAACCAAATAGTTATTGCTTTATCAACCCGAGTCTGCAAATAAATTAATCAAAAGCAAATCTGTCCTTTGTGCAGCTCATTTGCTGGTAATGGATGGATATGAAGATTTGCCGATATTATTGTCTGTCATTCAATCTAACAAAGTGAACATTTATTGCATATATATTAAAAATTATCCCGGAATCGAGTGGCGCCGGATTGCATTTATTGGAGTCTTCCCAGGGGTGAAGTCCCCTCGGATGGGGGCTCGTGGGGAAGAGAAAAGTGCAGGAGCGCGCGTCCCAAATCTCTTTAAGCCTCTGCCCCCTCTCCGCACCGTCCCGCCCCTCAGCCTTTGCCCTCGGCCGCGGGACTCGCGGGCCGCCGCCTGCCGCGCGGCCAAGGCCAGCCGAGCCGCTGTCAAAACAGAGGCCCGGAGCCCCGACCACTCGCAAGGGGATCTGCCCGAGGAAATTTGGGGTGTGAGTGGAGAGAGAGAAACGGGAGGGGGGACAGCTTCTCTTTGTCTTCTCTCTGGTTACATCATTTTCTAATTAGGCATAAAATTGTCTTCATACACTGGGACGGCGGCCTTCATAAACATCACCATTATGGTTCATAAGGACGCCATTGTGGGGAGGCCTTCCCAAAATAGAAAGAGCTGGGGAGGGAGAGGCCTGGAGTCCGCGAGGCCCGGCTTTGTCCTCCCCTGGGAGAAGATGGATGGCCAGTGTCATGCAGATGATGACCTGGGACTATTAAACTGTCAGAGGGGGAAGAATCTTTACCAGCCCCCAGCAATGAGGGAAGATTTGGGGGAGGATCCGGAGGGCCTAGGGTGGGAAGGGAGGGCCGGGCGGCTGGCTTAGCCGGGCAGGTTGGAGGACGAAGCAGGTTCGTGGCTGGCGGAAGCAGCGGAGTGCAGGGTGGTAGGGGGACGAAGCTTGGGTCTCCTCCCAGGCACTCTGGCTACGGCTGCGCTCTGCGCTCAGGGGACACCCGATCTCGAGCTGCCCCTTCACCCCAACCCCATCGCCAGGGCTGCGGGACAAGTGAGGCCAGAGAAAGGAGAGGGGCAGTGAGCCCCGAGCAGTTCAGGGTAGTGCCAGGCGGGGAGACAATTCTTCCCATTATTCGAAGCGGAGGGAGACCCAAGCCCGGCCTCCCACCCGGTCGGGGGGCATGTCGCTAACTGGATGGAGATGGATGGAGGCGCCCAGAGCCCCCGGCATCGTGTCAGACCCGGGGCAATTACTGTCCCGCCAGGACGGACACACTGCCCGCCACCCTGACCCCGGCGCGCGGGCCTACTGGCTGCCTGCGCCGCCTGGGCGATTCGCTCTCTCGCCTTTACCATAACCCGACTTGACATAAATAACTCCTGTGCGCTTGTCTACATCTGCTTGACCTCCTGAACCTGAGGAAAATCTTTGCTGCATTTAGCCAAATTACATTTTTCTTTAGAATAAAAAAAAAAAAAAAAAAAAAAAAAAAACCTTTAAAACTGTAAATTCTAGCCTCTTGTCCTGTCCACCGCTAGTTCGGGTTCTGGCGTATCTTGGTATTCACACTGTTGTCAGACAAACCAATTCGCTTTTGCGAAGACAGGTTCCTCCCTGATTATGCCTCGGACATCGGTTGCTCTGTTCCAGGCATGCCGAGCTTTCCAAGGCGACCTGAAGGCACCTTGAGTTACGCCTTCAGTGGTCCCGCCTCCTAAATCCCCTCCCTTAGCGGGTCCTTGAGTGAGGGAGAGGGAGGCGTGGGTGCCGACCACCGGCTTGGTCCTGGGCTGTCTGGGGTCGCATTGGGGCCAGGCCAGCCGGCCAGAGCAGCCTGGCGCCCAGCGTGTGCTCCCGTTGACCTGATCTAGTAGGGGTGCGGGGGGCAGCCCCGGAAGTGCCCGTGCTGGCGCCACGCGCTGCGGTCACCAGGCGCCAAGACTGGAGAGGGCGGATAGTGGGGAGGGGAGGGGAATGAGTCTGAAGATTCCAGGGAATTGCCTGGCCAGGCTTGTGTCCAGCGAGGATCCCCAGCTGGAGCTGGCCTGCGGATGCCAGAGCCAGCCTTGTTCCCAGAGGCTTCCTCTGGGTGGGTTGGGTGAGGCGGGGGATGGGTGCTACTGACTTCCTGTCAGTCATCTCTGGCCTACTTAGGCCCAGCTGGCCAGGAGTCAGAGGATCAGGACAGCATCTCAGAACTTTCAAGATGGAAGTGCTCTTAGAGGTCTGGTGGTCAGAGTGACCTCCCAGTGTGAAAGTGTAGCAAGGTCTCATCTACCCCCCATCTAGGTGTGGCCTCCTGACCTTCTCTGATTCCCCCACCGGCCCAGGAATATGTGATGAGCCAAGACTGGGCTCTCCTAGCTCTAGAGTGGTGGGAAGTTGCAATTGCAGGAACAAGGCCTTGAGTAAACAGCTGTTATGAAAACAAAACAAAACAGAACGCACAAACAGTAATCTCCAGATTCTGAAGCTCTGGGGGCAGTTTTCCTCATAATATGTTTGCTTTCCATTAAAAAAGGATCACTTAGGGCTTCCCTGGTGGCACAGTGGTTGAGAGTCTGCCTGCCGACGCAGGGGATGCGGGTTCGCGCCCCGGTCCGGGAAGATCCCACACGCCGTGGAGCGGCTGGGCCCATGAGCCATGGCCGCCGAGCCTGCACATCCGGAGCCTGTGCTCCATAACGGGAGAGGCCACAGCAGTGAGAGGCCCGCGTACCACCAAAAAAAAAAAAAAGGATCACTTAAATGTCCTAATTTCTGGGGTATGGTTTTCATACCATCACTGTCAATGTCATTGGAGGTAAGTCCAAGCTGGTGTCTCTTTGATTACTGTTCCTAGTCCCATCCATTCACTTACTAGTCATTAGTCATTCTTTAATAAATCCTACAAAAGCTTTGTGAGGGGATAGTTCCACACGAGACACAAGAGAAACAGAAAACACTGCATTCAAGGAACTTGCAGTTTCCTTGGAAGAAATATCAAGTGTAGTGGATACTGAAGGGTTTCTGATGTAACCTGGTTATGGAATCTCAGGACTCAGGTTAGCCTAAATTTGCCACTTCCTGACTCTGGGACTTGGGTCGGGTACTGAAAGCCTCTGAGCTTCAATTTTCTCATGTTTGGAATGAACCTGCTTGGACACATGCTCTGGGAGTCCCCCTAAATTCTCTGGGTGCTCTAAAACACGTAATAGCCACAGTTGAGACAGGAATGAGCATCAAAGTACCTGCACAGGCTTGAGGAAGACCTCAGGTTCTCACTGTGCCTCTGAATTTTGCATTCAGTAGTGGAGGCCAAAGTACAAGGAAGGTGTGGAATACACCCTAGATTAGGAATCTTGACTGTGAAAAATGAGTTGGCTTATTTAATCTTCCTGTGTCCTCACCAAACAGTGGGAATAATAATTTCTACCCTACTCACTCCACAAAGTAGTTGTAAGGATCAACTCTGGTTAGGTATGTAAATGTGTTTTGAAAAATAACAAGCATCACGGGAACGAAAGAATCGGACCAGGGAGCTGTGGATCCCTCTGTAGAAGGCACCCCCAATGTTAACTGCTGGAAGGTGGGCTCCATCTTCTGGCTCTACAGGAATGGGAGGATGCTGAGTCTTAGGCAGCAGCTGTCCACAACTGGAATGGCTTACCTCTTGCTGTGTTGCTGTCAGGATAGGACTGTCCATCCTTGATTTTCATTGTCTACCTGTGGATACTAAAGAGAAGGGCTTTTCACACATAGGCAAAGTCCTAGAGATCTAGTGCATACAGCTGAGGTACTTGCTTCAGGAAGCTTCACTGAATTTTCAAGGCTCTGCTGCTGGAAGTTTCCTTAAAAATAAGATTTATTATTGATTGGAAAAACGTGTGCAAAGTGAAACATTCTTTTGAAGCTTTGCGACTGCCCCTCCCTTCTGAAGAAATATGTGCTTTCATTCTTAGCAGGAAAAGTGAGACAGAACCCAAACCATTCTTTTCATAATACGCTCCTTGCTAAGGACTTTGCTAGCTCACTAAGGGACGTAGGTGAATTTTTAAAGAAACTTCATCTCCTTGCTGAAATGAGAGGAGGACAGTCACAATGGGTTCCGAGAGAAAGAACTTTGACTTTAGAGACAGTGTGTGCTTCTGAGACAGAAAGCTAGGGAAGGAGAAGTGGGGTGGGCATGAAACTTTAAGAAGGAGCAGGTCTCCTGATGATCAGTTGATAAGGCAGCTAGTTAGCAACGTATTCATCCCTGGTGGCATGTGGAGATCTTCCAGCAGGTTCTCAATTAAGGGAGCTGCCTTTCCTTTCATTCTCTTCACTTTTGTGTTAAATGTTAACAACCTGATGCTATCTATTATGGCGCCATTATCCCAGAATGTTGACTGAACTGATTCTTTTATCTCTATTATGGGGCTGCCTCACTTGCAGATTTATGCATTTTTGATATTAAATTCTTTATCTCATCAAGCCTAAGCTCTTGTTGACTTTTATTGACCCCCTGCCCTGGTCCCCAATACTTTTCCATATTTAATATTGAAACATTTTTCTCAATGCCTCTCTTGGCTTTGTTGCCATCCGTTTGACGGCTGTCCCTAATGGCCTGTGCTGTTTGCTCTGTTCTTGAACTTGGTGGGGTCACACAGTCTTAAACAGTGATGTCCTCTGAATGTCCACCCTTGCTGTCCAGCTAAGTTGCCCTGTGTCACAAGCTCTGCCTTTTTCTCCGCCCCTAACTACCAACTGCTCCTAATCACTTAAATAAACACCTTCCCTCCTGGTACCCCAGGCCCCCTGAGCCTTTTGGGTTTTGTTTAGCTGAGCTGCTAATGCTCAGCCTGGCCCACCGGCGGCTTGGCCTCCCTGACCTGATACATCGCAGCTCTTCTCCTTGGAGCGCCTGCCTTGTCCAGTGCCCCCTGGGCCAAAGGCCACGGTCCGGGCAGGGTTGACCAGCTGCTTGAGGTGGCCACAAAAGACACCAAAAGCCAACTTCAGCTAGGAGCGGGCAAATGAATGTATTCATTTATCGTTCTTTCCCCCAAAACCTACCCACAAACTCAATCTACTGCCCAGTTTGAAACAAGACAAAGAAAATATTGGAAAGGGGGCGGGTGTGGCGGGCGAGGCCCTCTCGCCCCAGAAATCTTAGCTCCCTTCTTGGGGCCGTCTGTTCAGTTTCACAACACTTACACGACCAATTTCCAGAATTGAAGTTGCCTGGTGTTTTGATTCTTCCTTTGCCTGTGCATTTGTGCCCTGAAGGTCCCTTCCAAATGGATACTAATTGTGAGGGCTGCACACTGCTGGCTGCTCCAATGCCCCAGGGCCCCGAGGACCTGCTTCTCAAAGCCTTAATTGACAAGGACCTGTCTGTATTTAGGAGCAGCTGGTCCACAGCATTGGCACATCAGTGCAATCTTAACGCAGCATCCCTAGCCCGGAGGAGGATGAGGGTAAATGTGGTTAAAATGAAGGAAGATTTATAGCCGGCCCCCTTGGGTAATACGACAGAAGACAGCTCCCAAGATTTTCCCCTACGAGGGGGTTCATTCATCAGCTCCCCGGCCTGGTAACCGGGTAGGAGGCGCGCTCCAGCTATTATTACTAATGGGGGAGGGGAGGAGGGCCACTTCGAACAATTAGGCAGGTGACAATATTCCACTACAATGCATCGACCCCCGAACCGGACCGACTGCCGCGGCTCTCTCCCGCCTCCGCGGGCCTCGGCGCCGGTGCCTCCGCCTGGCTCAGGCTCTGGGTTAATAGTGGCGCCGCCGGCGGGCTGGGGAGAGAGCCGGGAGGACACTCCGGCTGCAGTGCCCGGGAACACGGAGGGCTTCTGCCGCCGCTGGGACTCCTCGTAAGGGTGTCTTAAAGCCCCAGACGGCCCTTGGCAAGGGCGATTGCGTACGCTAGTTTCTCCTTCCTGCGCCGGGGCCGGCGCGCCGGGTTCCCCGGCTTCCCAGCTCCCTGTTCCACGCTGGCCTTCTGAGAGCCTTTCTGAATCCCGCTCGCTCGGTAGATACAGCCATTCAGCGGGTCACAAAGAAGGTTTATTGGCTCATGAGGAACCCGGTTTTGTTGCGATGTGTGGGAAATACTTTGATGTGCGCCCAGTTCGCACGTGTGAACAGGGATAATGGGTTTGGGGATCTTCATTGAAATTTGAAGTTTTAAAGCAGAAATTCCCTAACTTTTGCCTGTTTTTCTCAACTTTTTCTTTTTCTTTTTTTATTCCTTCAGGAACAATGCCAACATTGAAGCCCTCGGTGGGAGTCTGCACAGTTGGAGATCTTTGGTGCCATTTTAGACATCTTGGATTTCATCAATCAAACTGACTGCAATTTTCCATAAAAACTCTGAATTTGGGTCAGAAAGTGGGCAAAGTAGATAAAGATCGTTCGAGCTGTCTTATGAGATGATAAATAGATATCCTTTCAGGCCAACAATGCCAAAGTGCAGTTTTGTGATTCCCTTCCAAGGGTTCTGAATGCAGTGAGTCGAAAGGATTTATACATGTTTTCCCATGGTTTAGGAGGTGTCTTTACATACTTGTCTCTAGTAGCCTGACCTTTTTCCCTACTGAGTTGCTAAGTGTGTTGGTTTGGGTTTTTTTCTTGGTGGTTTTCACCAAAACACACAAGAAGGTTTTTTTTTTTTTCTTCCATTGCTCAAATCAGTAGAATATGGGTCTGATCTAGGTAATTCTCTGCCAATAGACAGGCTGCAGGAGCGCATGAGCTGGTGTGGAAATTCCATTTGCTCCGTGGTTGCTCACGAGGCACTTGAGATACCATTTTCGACACCATGCTGGGTGTAAACCCATTTTCCTAACAACAACGACACCCGCTGGCACTGTGTCCTTCCTATTCTTGAACTTGACGAATGGCCTTTTATATAAGGTGAATAAAAGGAAACACTAAAAGAAACCCCAAAAGGGTATTTAATCCACTACCTCCGGAGATCTTTTAACGTGTTAGCTGAAATAACTTCTAAGTGAAGAATATTTTACATTTTTCCTCTACATTATGAAGAAAATTATCTGTTTATTCAGCATGCATTACACACCACGGCCTAATCACTGATCATTGTGGTTTAAATCCCCTTCCTTTTCAATCTTCTTGACGCTTCTCCTCAAAATGTTTTCATTTTGGGAATCCCTTCACTGTGTTTTTAGTTAACCAGCTATCTTAAAAGATTCTTGAAGAATAGTACTGGTTCTTAATTGAGAAACCATGCTTGACATTCTTATTTATTTATGAATTAATTATCTGTCATGAGCTCATAGATCTTGTGTGGGTGTACACAATTATGCAGCAAATATATTTATAGTTCTTGTTGTAAGATTTTCCCCCCTATACTCATACGAACATCATCTCCTTTTTGTGCTTTGCTTTTCCATACTCCCTAACTAAATATCAAATGTATGTTACAAAGCATCTATAGAAGAGACTGTGTACAGTGCGAGTTAATTACTGTTATTAACTTACTGGCTTTATTAGTTTTGAATGAAGCACATAGTTGTGGCTACAGTTATTTAAGCACTCTTTATTAGCTAAAATAATTTGCAATTTTTGGACACACTCTCACTGTAAAATTTAAAATGGCAATTGGAGATTCAGAAAAAAATTCCCACCACTCATTTGTCTTTAATAACTCCTGCTGGCAAGTAGTAAACATTTTAACTTCATGTATAGCTATCTGATGACCCTTTATATCACTTTTTCAGTGTCATTTTATTACCACTTTTACATTTTGTAAGGTGGAAAGCATATCTACTAAATCTAATATCAAGTGATATTTTAAATTTAAAAGTATATTCTGGAATTCAGAAAGACCACTGCACATAGTAAATTCATGAAAGGGAAAAATAATTATTTATCTTGTTTAATATTTTCCCTAATGCCTTGTCATTCTCTTTTGCTCTTAATATTTATTTTAGATATATCCATGGTATCTATGAAATCTATTTAGTAAGAAGGGACAAGGGGAGAAGCATAGTAGGAAAATTAAAAGTTGAAATCTTCTTAGTAACTTCCAATCAGGATATCACAAAAGCATATCTGAAATTATTATCTAAATAAATGGAATGGTAGAATTTTACTATTGAAGTCTGTTTTACACATCTTCTTTCTGGAATCCACTTACCATGCCAAACAGTCACTGGTAAAATTTTTACTTTGGAATGTTGTCACTTTTGTTCTGTACATATACATACAGTGAAAGCATTTGATCATTGTCATTCTGGATGAGAACAGAGGCCTTACTGATGAACAGGAAAATGTCAAGCAGTTCTATGCGGTGCAGTATGTTCTATAAAGTATAGTGCAAAGGACAAATGGTGAAGCAAAAACTTAAAGCTTCAGATTTGAAGGTTCATTCTGGAAACATGTGTTTGAGTTTATGACCAGGCAGAAAGTAATTTGGGCTTTCTCAGGTACTGGTTTTCCAAAGACCAGAACTGTAAACCAGAGAGGGAATGTCTGTAGCAATTTAACTTCCCGTTTCTTAGATGAGAAAACTGAGGCTGTGTAGATAAGATGGTGGTCACAATGTTCACTCATGGTAGGACAAGAGCAACTGAGCTTTCTCCCCACCTCCTCTCTCTGGTCCCTTACTAAATCAGGGACACATTTCTCCAGCATTCTTTTTTTTTAAAACATCTTTATTGGAGTATAATTGCTTTACACCGTTGTGTTAGTTTCTGCTGTATAACAAAGTGAATCAGCTATACATATACATATATCCCCATATCCCCTCCCTCTTGCGTCTTCCTCCCACCCTCCCTATCCCACCCCTCTAGGTGGTCACAAAGCACCGAGCTGATCTCCCTGTGCTATGCGGCTGCTTCCCACTAGCTATCTATTTTACATTTGGTAGCGTATATATGTCCATGCCACTCTCTCACTT